>NC_134360.1:158848912-159064830 GCF_048569485.1 Anomaloglossus baeobatrachus | reverse complement strand
GGGTGGTTTGTTGGGGTTTGGGATGTCGGTTTGTGATGCCACCCACAGTGTGTGGTGAGGTTGGGGCACCACCGCTGCTCTGTACGGGGATCCCGGGAGCGATGACAGGGAGCAGCTGAGATGTTTCTCTCCCCTCCGTGGGTAGGGGGATTTTGGTAGTCCCGGGGCCCGGAGTTATTGTCTGTTTGGTGGATTGCGGGGCCTGGCCAGGTGCAGGGTCGCGGGGCAGCGCAGTGGCAGACGGCACGGTGGTACTTACTCAGCCAGTAACACACACGGAGTCTCTTGTAAAACAAACGGCTGGATGGACGAGTCCCACAGACGGCTGCGGCGGTCACTCCCGGTCGGTTGGCGGTAACGGTCTCTCCCTGCACCGGTGTTATGTTCTCGGCCCCGATGGCTTCCCACCGGTAACCCGCTCCCCAGCGGTGTGTTGGCTAAGTGAGCCCCTTTTGTCAGGCTCTGGCCCTGGGAGCTATAGCTCTGGCGGTAGCTTTATCTCCCTCACGGTTTGGCCTTCAGTCGGGTCTTTATTGCTGGGAAACCCTGGAGGTTCCCGTCGCTGACGTTTAATGGCGACTCCTAGCCTGGTCGGGGTCCATAGGCCCTGCCGGATGGTGCTGGCTTCTCTTCGCTCCCCGGTCCGATACCGGCGGGCCACCGCCTGTCCCTGGTCCTTACGGTTGTGCGTCAATCTGCCTCTCCTGCAGACGGTCACCACCGTCTGCCAATCTTGCTGTCAGGTGCCCGGGCCACGTACCCGGACACGGCCTGTCAGTTCCTCCACTACCACTTCCCTGAATCTCTCTCTCTACACTCCAAACTCAACTGCCCTTCTTTCCCGCCTCCAGGACTGTGAACTCCTCAGTGAGAGGAGCCAACCGCCTGGCTCCGCCCCACCTGGTGTGGACATCAGCCCCTGGAGGGAGGCAACAAGGATTTGTGTTTGACTTCGGTGTTCCTAACCGGGGTGTGGGGGTGTGTTGTTGCAGTACCTGTGACATCCTGGCTTGTCCAGGGCACCACATTCCCCCTTGGTTAAACGCAGACCGTCCGCGGGCTGCTCGCCCATCACCGGTTTTATTTTTGTTAACTGTAGAAAAATAGGAAAACATTTAAAAACCACAACATAAGTATTTCTGCATAACTTCTCATTACGGGAGGCACGGGTACTTTTAACATTACAAACGGTAGTCAATTTTATTAACGGTACGGCTTCCGCTCTCCCTCCGCCCAAACAACCTGGCCCTGATGCTGCCCCTAAGAAGTGGGCAGCACCCTTTGCCCCAGTCCAGAACCAAATTGCCCGAGCGGGTACGGTCTCTTTAAGGGGAACCCACGTCCATGGGGAACCCCTGAACCCCCCGGAGGATTGCCACCGGTTACGGTAGTGGCAGGCCTGGGCCATCCCTTTCCTCCAGGCCCATCCTCCCAAATTAGCCTCTCCGGAGGCGGCAACGGTATCAAGCCAACATTTTTATTTACATTCCACAAGTTTGTGGTTGCCCTGCAAGTTCTCGGGCTTGTCCGTAAGCAGTTCCTTACGCAACGGTTTGCAGAAAGTCCCAACGGGGACTAGTTGCCGGCAACGGGTGGTTAAATCACGGTGTTAATCTGGTCACAGTTCGGTTGATTATACTTTACTTATCATTCGGTTACATTTAACGGTGCTGATGGTCCCAACGGGGACAACTTGCGGCGGAGGACCGCTGACTTTACTTCAGATCCACTCCACCTGGCGGGGGAGGGGGCTGGGTCTGTGCCGGAGGTTCCTGGCCTCCTCTCAGCCTAGCGTCCAGGGAAAACCAGCTCCTCTCCCCGCAGTGCCGGGTATAGGTTACAAGGTCACCGGGGAGCAAGTTGCAGCTTGGGTGATCCTCCGGCAGGTGGTCATTTACGTCCCTCCGGTCTATAAAAACTTCGGCCTCCAGGGCCCGGTTCATAAATGAAGCTGTAGCCCCTACGGATGTCGAACCTCCTCACTTGCCCTCGTACCTCGGGTCCCGTACTCGGAAGGTGGCTCTGCGGAGGTTCTCCTTCTCTTTTATCGTGCGGGCTACCAGCTCCGCCTTCCTCTTCTCTCTCTCCGCGATTTCTTGGCCTAGCGGGGTCTGTTCCCTATCCCAGTAAGGAGCCACGGTGGGTCCCTGCGCACAGGTCGGGGCCCCGCGAGACCTCCTTTACACTGCCCCACTACTGGCATTCTGGGCGGCAGGTCCCGCGGGTGTCATGGCCTGGGGTGCTGCCTCACAGCTGCAACCCGGCGCAGCCTCAGCCGAGGCATGGGGGATTGGCACAGGGATCTTCTCCCACTTGACCTCTGTCTCTCTCTGCGCAGGGCAAGCTGCCAGAGTCGGTACGGAATCGGGCACGGTTGCTGAAGGTGCCTCTGGTATATATCCGCCGATGGGCTCAGCCTTTGGCAACTTCCAAGGAAGCGGTTCGGAACGGTGATGGGCTTCTGCTGCAGGTCTGTCTGCTGGGGCGGACGGGGCTGGGTACCGCTTACCGGTTGGGTGGTTAGCGGGCCTAGTAGCGGGGCGATAGCGACTACACGCGGGTAGCGGGTGAGGCAGTAGGGGTGAGCGGGGTGCAGGCCGGGCCCCTCAGCCGAAGTCGCCGATCCCTCGGGAATACAGGGGCGTGGGTCTCTTACCCGCTCCTCCAGGTCTTCCTCCACCTCGCGTCTCCATATAGCCGCCACCACGTCCGCCATGTCGGCCTCCCACTCCTCCAGGAGGAGCTGCACACGGACCTGCAGACGGCTGCTTAGCTGGACGGTCCGGATTTCCACCCACGCTGCGGTGCCAGGCGCGGGCGCGGGGACTTTGGTGTTGTCGGTCAGTCTCAGCATCTTAGCAGCGGCCTCTTCCAGGAACCGAAGATGGCCGCAGAGTCCTGGCGTCCCTGCTTTTATAGCCGTGGTCTACATGCGGCCAGACGCCATCCGTGCCCCCTTGGTCTCTTTCCGGCACCTCCTCTTCAGGGGCGGAGCTTCGGCTTTCGCGCCTCCGCTGCTCGGGAAGATGCTCGAGCGGGGACTCTTCGCGCCCAAAATGGCGGGCTACTGAAAATTTTCGGCCGGACCATCCGGCGGGACACAAGGTGCACCTCTACCAGACGGCAGAGTGGTAGGATCCTGTTCGTGACGTCAAGTTGTCGCGGGCGGAGGAGGGGACGCTGCGCTCACCAAACTCGTGTCCGGCGCTTGCTGCTGCTCGGTGGCTCGAGCGGTGGGGCCGGATCCGGGGACTCGAGCGGCGCTCCTCGCCCGTGAGTGAAAGGGGTGGTTTGTTGGGGTTTGGGATGTCGGTTTGTGACGCCACCCACGGTAGTGTGGTGAGGGTTGGGGCACCACCGCTGCTCTGTACGGGGATCCCGGGAGCGATGACAGGGAGCAGCTGAGATGTTTCTCTCCCCTCCATGGGTAGGGGGATTTTGGTAGTCCCGGGGCCCGGAGTTATTGTCTGTTTGGTGGATTGCAGGGCCTGGCCAGGTGCAGGGTCGCATGGCAGCGCAGTGCCAGATGGCACGTGGTACTTACTCAGCCAGTAACGCACACGGAGTCTCTTGTAAAACAAACTGCTGGATGGACGAGTCCCACAGACGGCTGCGGCGGTCACTCCCGATCGGTTGGTGGTAACGGTCTCTCCCTGCACCGGTGTTATGTTCTCGGCCCCGATGGCTTCCCACCGGTAACCCGCTCCCCAGCGGTTGTGTTGCCTAAGGGAGCCCCTTTTGTTGCCTGCAGGCTCTGGCCCTGGGAGCTCTAGCTCTGGCGGTAGCTTTATCTCCCTCACGGTTTGGACGGTTGCCTTCAGTCGGGTCTTTATTGCTGGGAAACCCCGGAGGTTCCCGTCGCCGACGGGTTTGACCAGTTTAACGGTGACTCCTAGCCTGGTCGGGGTCCATAGGCCCTGCCAGGTGGTGCTGGCTTCTCTTCGCTCCCCGATCCGGTATCGGCAGGCCACCGCCCATCCCCGGTCCTTACGGTTGTGCGTCAATCTCCCTCTCCTGCAGACGGTCACCACCGTCTGCCAACCTTGCTGTCAGGTGCCCGGGCCACGTACCGGGACACGGCCAGTCAGTTCCTCCACTACCACTTCCCTGACTCTCTCTACACTCCAAACTCAACTGCCCTTCTTTCCCGCCTCCAGGACTGTGAACTCCTCAGTGGGAGGAGCCAACTGGCTGGCTTCGCCCCACCTGGTGTGGACATCAGCCCCTGGAGAGAGGCAACAAGGATTTGTGTTTGACTTCGGTGTTCCTAACCAGGGTGCGGGGTATGTTGTTGCAGTACCTGTGACGTCCTGGCTTGTCCAGGGCACCACATTTGCCATGATTAACTCCTTATTACCCCTATTGCCACCATGCCAGGGCAATTTGGGATGAGCTGGGTAGAGTCCCGGGACTGTCGCATCTAATGGATGAGGCAATTCCGGGCGGCTGCTGGGTGATATTGTTAGGGTGGTGGGCTCCCCATGACGTGGTGCTCCCCATCCTGACAATACCAGCCTCCAGCCGTGTGGTTTTATCCTGGCTGGTATCAAATATGGGGGGAACCGCATTTTCTTTTTTTTTTTTATTATTATTTATTTATTTTACTGCACGATATAGAGCCGCCCGCCGGAGGCTTTGATTGGTTGCAGTGAGACAGCTGTCACTCATCGTGGGGGCATGTCTGACTGCAACCAATCATGGGCGCCGGTGGGCGGGGAAAGCACGGAATAACTAATTGAATAATGAAGCAGCAGCCATTTTCAAAAGAGGAAATGCCGCTGGAGATTTGTGATTGCCGTGCAGCGAGACGCCCGTGATCGGGGAGTAGGAAAGAGAGAAGGATTGTGCTGGGGACGCAGGACACATGCAGATACGAAAGGTGCGCACATACAGTACTTACTGTGAAAAACCACGCTTTTGGTGCTCGAACCGTTCTCGAACGTAACTCGAACTGCCAAACTTTTAGCAAATCGTTTGAGTTCGTCGAACGACTCGAACACCCCCAACAAATCACTCGAACATGAAATTGCCGAACCTCGAACATTGCTCATCTCTAGTGCCTAGTGCTGTGACCAGATGGTAAAAATTATGTATACCTTATATATAAATACGATTAAAGGTCATCCCCAAGCTTAACAAGTGGCAAAAATATAGGAAAAAGTCCAAATTAAGTAAATCATTATATAATTACTGCATTACTGAAGGATGGGCACATTACTACAGGATGGGCACATTGCTACAGGATGGTCACATTGCTACAGGATGGTCACAAGGAGGGGGAACATTACTACAGGATGGTTACAAGGATGGGCACATTACCACAGTATGGGCACAAGGAAGGGGCACTGTTATGAATTAGTGATCGCGGAGGATCAAAGGGGTAGAAACAAGGAAACCCAGAGAATCACCAGAGTGGTTGGAAACTCAGCTGACTGCAGACCTCTAACTGACAACACAACTAGAAGCAGCCGTGAGACGTGCCTACGATGACCTGGTCGCCTCGACACAGCCGGAGAATTAATTGTTCCTAAAGAGAGAAAAACAAGGAAAGCTAATCCGCCTCAGAGCAGTTCCCCAAAGATTATAGGTAGCGCCCAAACATGTAAAGCTGGTGAGACAAGATGAAACAAAGTACACAGGTAGAGAAAAAAATCAGCAAAGATGAGGCCCAAACAATCTATATAGGAAAGGACAGAAAAGAGCACTGTCTGCAGCCGCGCAAAACCCTACCAAAAAACCAACACACCTGATATGAAAAAACTGAGACCACACGATCTCTCCCCACACTATATCAGTACTCTGGTGTTACTGGGATCCAAGCAAAACAGAAATATAGAGGAAGGACTGAAATTAATACCAAGCATGACAAAACAAAAAAAACATTGCAGAATATGGAGCTGGGTACACAGACATTCCCAGCAGGGAATAATCCAACTCCACCCAGAACTCCACACAAACAGAAACCAGGAAACAAGCCTTAATATCACAGAAATAAAAACAACAAGAAAGTGGAAACAAACCAGCAAATGGTACAACGAAAAAACTTATCTGCAAGGAGTTCAGATGGAAACAGAAGATAGGGCAGGCTCCAGAATATCCACAGCACCACAAGAGACAACATTGATCACTGGCCCAGGCCAAGAGAACACTACTCAGTTATATAGGCCGAGTCTGAGCAGCCTGATTTCCAATCATCATCAGCTGTCTGGCTTCTGTTAAGCAGACTAACTCTACTACCAGCACTGGCCAAAAGAGGAAGCCCCAAACTGGAATCCAGTCCAAATGTGTTCACAACAGGGCACATTACTAGAGGATGGGGACAAGGATCGGCACATTACTTCAGGATGGGCACAAGCATGGGAATATTACTACAGTATGGGCACAAGGATGGACACATACATTACTACAGGATGACAAGTGGGGGCACATTAATATAGGATGGGGACAAGGATGGGCACATTACTACAAGATGGGGACAAGGTTGGCCACATTACTACAAGATGGGCACATTACTACAGGATGAGGACAAGGATGGGCACACCATTTCAGGATAGGCACAAGGATGGACACACATTACTACAGGATGACGTCAAGTGTGGGCATATTACTATAGGATGGGGATAAGGATGGGCACATACATTACTAAATGATGACGACAAGTGTGGGTACATTACTATAGGATGGGGACTAGGATGGGCACATTACTACAACATGGGTACAAGGATGGGCACATTACTACAAGATGGACACATTACTTCAGGATGGGCACAAGGATGGACACATACATTACTACAGGATGATGACAAGTGTGGGCACATTACTACTATAGGATGAGGAGAAGGATGGCCACATTACTACAAGATGGGTACAAGGATGGGCACATTACTGCAGGATGAGGACAAGATTGGGCACATTACTACAAGATGGGAATATTATTAACGGATGGGAACAAGGATGGGCACATACATTACTACAGGATGACGACAAGTGTGGGCACATTACTATAGAATGGGGACAAGGATGAGCACATTACTATGGAATGGGCACTTTACTGCAGAATGGACACATTACTAAGATGGGCACAAGTATGGGGCACATTACTATAGAACGGGAGTAAGGGTGGTCACAATACTACAGGATGGGGAAAAGGATGGCCACATTACTACAGGATGAAAGGCTGAGGACAAGGATGGTCACATTAGTACAGAATAGGGACAAGGATGGGCACATTACTACAGGATGGGAACAAGAGTGGTCACAATACTACAGGATGGGGACAAGGATGGCCACATTACTACAGGATGGGGACAAGGATGGGCAAATTACTAGAGGATAAGCAGATTACTACAGAATGGGCACAATACTACAGAATGTGTATATTACTAGAGATGAGCGAACCAGCTGCGGTTCGGCTCGAGCTCGGTTCGCCGAACCGAGGTCCCGTTCGAGTTCGGTTCGGCAAACCGGTTCAGCGAACCACTCGAACCAATAGGAAACAATGGGAGGCAATCACAAACACATAAAAACACATTATAAATGTACATATACAGTTAATAAACATTGCCATAACACTTACCGGTGCCCGCGATGCGTCCTGCACTCTGTCTCCTGTCACTATTCCATCCGATGATCGCTGCATCCTCCCGATAACCAGCACTGACAGGACCTTCCGTGACGTCGTCAAAATAGCCATGTGACCAGTCACATGGCTATTATCTCATTGGCTACAGACTGGTCACATGGCTTTGACATCATGTCCTGTCTTAGGTCCTGTCATTGCACTCTCCGGTACACGGTGCACGTTTGTGTATCGCCGTGTACCGGCGACATGCTCTAGCACACGGTCGACTCCCCGTTCTGATTCCCCGTTCCGTTAGGGACCGGCTGACACAGCTGGTCATTAAGGTAGATCACCATTGCCATAGCAATGCAGTTAGCGGTGACGTCACCGCTAACCGCGGCTCCGGGAAGCACATGATCGGAGCACCGTTGCTATAGTAACGCATCTGTCAGCGTTACCGCTGTTACCGCTAACTGCCAGCAGCACTGATCACTCACAGAGTGAAGGCTGCACGGGAAGCAGCGTCTTCCTCCATGCAGCAGTGATGGAGCAGAGCTGCATTTGTTGAACGAGAAAGACAGAAGACCATAGATCGTGGAGGGCTGACAGTGAGTAATAAACATGGAGTATCTAATGTGTCTGTGTATTTATTTCTAGTAAAGTTTTTTTTCTCTGTGTGGTGTCTTTTTTTTAACCCTTTCTTGGAGATACTTAATGGCCGGGTCAAACGTGCCTGACATTAAGAATCTCTGGCTTAATACTAGCTAGTAAAACAAAGCCAGTATTAACTCATTATTACCCAGCAAAGCCACCGTCACCAGGGCTGTTGGAAGAGTTGGATACAGCGCCAGATGATGGCGCTTATATGAAAGCGCCATTTTCTGGGGCGGCTTCGGACTGCAATTCGCAGCAGAGGAGCCCAGAAACATCGGGCTAACCTGTGCTGCGGATTCCAATCCCCAGCTGCCTAGTTGTAACTGGCTGGACACAAAAATGAGGCAAAGCCCACGTCATTTGTTTTTTAATTATTTCATGAAATAAGTGAAACAATTAAAAAAAAACGGGCTTCCCTATATTTTTGGTTCCCAGCCGGGTACAAATAGGCAACTGGGGGTTGGGGGCAGCCGTACCTGCCTGCTGTACCTGGCTAGCATACAAAAATATGGCGAAGCCCATGTCATTTTTTTGGTGGGCAAAAAACTCCTGCATACAGTCCTGGATTGAGTATGCTGAGCCTTGTTGTTCTGCAGCTGCTGTCTGCTCTCCTGCATACACTAGTGAATGGAGCATGCTGAGCCTTGTCGTTCTGCAGCTGCTGTCTGCTCTCCTCCATACAGACAGACAGCAGCTGCAGAACTACAAGGCTCAGCATACTCCATCCAGGACTGTTTGCAGGAGTTTTTTGCCCCCTGAAAAAATTATGTGGGCTTCGCCATATTTTTGTATGCTAGCCAGGTACAGCAGGCAGCTACGGGCTGCCCCCAACCCGCAGCTGCCTATTTGTACCCGGCTGGGAACCAAAAATAAAGGGAAGCCCTTTTTATATTATTTCATGAATTTCATGAAATAATTAGAAAACAAATGACGTAGGCTTTGCCATATTTTTGTGGCCAGCCAGGTACAACTAGGCAGCTGGGGATTGGAATCCGCAGCACAGGTTGGCCTGAGCTTTCTGGGCCTTTCTGCTGCGATTTGCAGTCTACAGCCACCTCAGAAAATGGCACTTTCATTGAAGCGCCATCTTCTGGCGCTGTATCCAACTCTTCCAGCTGAACTGGTGAAGGGTGGTTCGCTCGGTAATAATGGGGTTAGGGCTAGCTGTATATTATCAACTGAAATCATTAATACCCAGCAAGCCACCGGCATCAGGGCAGCTGGAAGAGTTGGACACAGCGCCAGATGATGGCGCTTCTAGGAGAGCGCCATTTTCTGGGGCAGCTGCGGACTGCAATTCGCAGCAGAGGGGCCCAGAAAGCTCGGGCTAACCTGTGCTGCGGATCCAATCCCCAGCTGCCTAGTTGTACCCGGCTAGACACAAAAATGGGGCGAAGCCTACATCATTTTTTGTTTTTTAATTATTTCATGAAATTCATTAAATAATTAAAAAAAGGGCTTCCTTATATTTTTAGTTCTCAGCCGGGTACAAATAGGCAGCTGGGGGTTGGGGGCAGCCGTACCTGAGTGCTGTACCTGGCTAGCATACAAAAATATGGCTAAGCTCACGTCATTTTTTTTGGTAGTTCTTTGGCAAAAAAATAAAAAATGCTTCCCTGGATTTTCCATTGCCAGTGAATGTAACACCAAGCAGTGGGGGTTAGCAGCCAGTAGCTGCTTGGATTACCCTTAGCTAGCAATACAAAAAATGCAGCGGGAGCCCATATATATTTTTTTTAATTATTTATTTAAATAACTAAAAACAAAATGGGCTTCCCTGTATTTTGATTGCTGGACATCACAGTGCTGTAAAAATAAATCTTTAAAAAAAATGACGTAGTGCTCCGCGGTATTTTTGATTCTCAGTGCAGATAAAGCAGACAGCTATGGGTTTCTATTTAAAAAATAGTTAAAAAAAATAACGTTGGGTCCCTCCATTTTTGGTAGTTAGCTAGGGTAAAGCAGACGGCTGTAGCCTGAAAACCATAGCTGGCAGCTTTACCGTGGTTGGGGATCCAATGTGGTGGTCTCCCCAAGCTCTTTTTTTATAATTATTTTATAAATATTAATAATTACATAAAAAAAGTAGGATCCCCCCCCAAATTGGATCACCAGCCAAGGTAAAGCGGACAGCTGTGGTCTGGTATTCTCATGGTGGGAAGGTCCATAGTTATTGGGCCTTCACAGCCTAAAAATAGCAGGCCGCAGGCACCCCAGACGTGGCGCATCCACTAGATGCGCCAATCCTGGCGCTTCACCCCAGCTCATCCCGTGCCCTGGTGCAGTGAAAAACGGGGTAATAAATGGGGTTGATATTAGCTGTAAAGTCAGCTGACATCAAGCCCAGCAGTTTGTGATGTCATGGCGTCTATTAGATACCCAACATCATAAACTGTCAGTACTAACAAAAAAAATCGAAAAAAAAAATTATTTGAAAAAACAGTCCCCAAAACATTCCCTTTTTCACCAATTTATTGTAAGAAAAAAAATAAAGGGGTCCCACGACGACTCTGGACCGTCTAGAATATGGGGGGGACATGCTCAGGGAACGTATCCCCCATTTTCTAGGAGTGCAGACCCTCCATGTGAGGAGTGTGGGTGCAATGAATCTGCACTCACTCTCCCCGGGTCCACAGCAGCAGAGTCCATGTCGTAACGGTTGCTACCAAAGCTGCAATGCCGTGCTCATGAGGTAAGGGCATGCCTAATCAGGAGAACTATTCTACATTTCCAAATATTGGTATTTGCTGATATTATTGCTATTCCACCTACTATATATTGGGGATAGGATTTTGGAGATGGAATACCCCTTTAAGTCCAGTTATCAAGATGAATGAATACTTAACAACAGAGCTCGCTATTTAGATGTGTTTTCTTGTGGCATATAACGGACTCTCATGTTTGGTAGTCATTCAGCAGGGCAACTATAAAATCAAATACCTCCAATTGGAAATGTAGTATATAGCTCCCCTGATCAACTATGTTCCTTACCTCATGAGTAGGGCATTGCAGTAATAATAATAATTTATTCATTTATATAGCGTTATTAATTCCATAGCACTTTGCATACATTGGAAACACTGTCCCCATTGGGGCTCACAATCTAAATTCCTTATCTGTATGTCTTTGGAGTGTGGGAGGAAACCAGAGTACCCGGAGGAAACCCATTCAAAAACGGGGAGAACGTACAAACTCCTGGCAGATGGTGTCCTTGGTGGGAATTGAACTCAGGACCTCAGCACTGCAAGACTGCAGTGCTAACCACAGAGCCACCATGCCACCCATTTAGCTTACTGATGCATAACCACCACTCACTGTGTCTGAACACAGAAAGCTGAGCTGACAGCCGCTCTGTGCATGCGGCAGTGTCTATTGTGAAGGAGAGGGCCGCGGGGGATCAACGCTGCACAGGTACCGTGGCACACCGGGGAACACCGGTGGGGTTATAGGGGGTGACCTGGCAGGGCCTGGGGAGGAGTTTTCTGTCGCATGTGTCATGGCACATGCGACAGAAATCAGAGGAGTAGGGTGAATGCAGCCGGCGTGCTGCTGTGCGCGCAGCCATATTGGATTTCTGGGAGGAGGTCAGGAGGGGCACTTTGGCGACACCGGGGGATCGGAGGGGACCGGGACGGAGATTTATCATGTTTGTTCATGCCAGATAGGAGATAAATAATTTTTTACTGACGCTGTCATTTACTGTAACGTGATCATCGGTATACGGTGTATAACTGTGATCACGTGAGTGGGGACTGGAAAAAACGGCCTGAATCATGATCTCCAGGGTCTCAGCTACCCCTGAAACCCCGTAGATTTTCTGACGCTGGGGGGCGCTATTCACTTATTTCTGCCTGCTGTTTATAAACGGCAGATTAGAATAAGGCTACATTCACACGACCGATCCATTTTTGCGGTCTGCAAAAAATAGTCTGTTTTTTTTCACGGGTGCATCCGTGTGGCATCCATTTCCGTTCCGTAGATGGTCCGTATGTCATCTGTTTGTCATCCGTGTGCCTTCCATTTTTTTTGCGTACTGCAAAAAAACTGAAGGAGGGAAAATACATAAATTTACCCAGGATCCATAGCTGCAACATACATGAGGCGGTCACATGTTCACTCCAGTGCCATTTTCTACTGCTTTTCACAACGTAGAGGCTCTGGTGATTTTCTTGTGCTTGTACACTTCATATCAGTCTTTTCTGTCATTATAATGGCAGAAAGACACATAATGTCCCACTCTCCTGCATTTTGTAATTTTGCACCCTTTGGTGCCTTTCATGTGTCACTAAGGGGTGCTTAGCTTTGTATTTAGCCAAAAGAATGAAAAAAAAAATGACGTGGGGTTCCCCCTATTTTTGTAGCCAGCTAGGGTAAAGCAGACAGCTGCAGCCTGCAGAGCACAGCTGGCAGCTTCACCTTGGCTGGTAATCCAAAACTGAGGGCACCCCACGCTGATATTTTAAATTAGATAAATAATTAAAAAAAAACAAAAATGTGGGGGTCCCCCCAAAATTGGATCACCAGCCAAGGTAAAGCAGACAGCTGGGGTCTGATATTCTCAGACTAGGGAGGTCCATGGTTATTGGACTCTCCCAAGCCTAAATTTAGCAGGCCGCAGCCGCCCCAGAAGTGGCGCATCCATTAGATGCGCCAATCCTGGTGCTTCGGCCCAGCTCATCCCGTGCCCTGGTGCGGTGGCAAACGGGGTAATATATGGGGTTAATACTAGATGTGTAATGTCACCTGGCATCAAGCCCTGGGATTTGTGAGGTCAGGCGTCTATCAGATACCCGACATCACCAACCCAGTCAGTAATAAAAAAATATAGACGACAAACACATTTTTATTTCAAAAAACACTCCCCAATACATTCCCTCTTTAACCAATTTATTAGAAAGAAAAACAAATCCAGGTCTGCTGTAATCCAAGGGGTTCCCATGACGATCCACACTGTGCCAGTTAATGAAGAGCAGGATGTTCCCCATTGGCTGGGAGAGCAATGCAGTGACCTGAGCTAACATCAATGGGTCAGCACAGGTCACTGCAGGGGATGACAAGTGCTGCTGTCAGTGAGGTACATTATCTGCGCTGATCTCCTGCACTGCTGACAGCACCTGTCACTGACTTCTATGCCCGCCGCGTTTACAGTCAAGTATCGCGAGTGGCCTGTGACATCACTGCTAGTCAGTCTCGGGTCAGAAGCGAGAGAAGGTGATGTGACAAGCGGCGGCCATGGAGGACAGTGACAGCGCTGAGGTTGGGAGGGCGGGACTTCATCACCGCAGGTAAGCCGAGTGGGACCATGTGTGCAGAGTGCCAGGTGGGTAGAGCCTAGCGGGGTAATGTGTGCAGAGTGCCAGGTGGGCGGAGCCTAGCGGGGTAATGTGTGCAGAGTGCCAGGTGGGAGGAGCCTAACGGGACCATGTGTGCAGAGTGCAAAGTGGGCGGAGCCTAGCGGGACCATGTGTGCAGAGTGCCAGGAGGGCGGACCCTAGCGGGGTAATGTGTGCAGAGTGCCAGGTGGGTGGAGCCTAGCGGGACCATGTGTGCAGAGTGCGAGGTGGGCGAAGCCTACCGGGGTAATGTGTGCAGAGTTCCAGGTGGGCGGAGCCTAGCGGGACCATGTGTGCAGAGTGTCAGGTGGGCGGAGCCTAGCGGGACCATGTGTGCAGAGTGCCAGGTGGGCGGAGCTTAGCGGGGCCATGTGTGCTGGCGGCGGAGTGTGAAGTGGGTGGAGCCTAGCAGGGCCATGTGGCGCTGAGGACGTCAGTGTCGTGGACTGCATGGCTGGGGACAGGTGAGTGTGAGTGTGTGTGAGTGTGTGTGTGTGTGTACATGCCGCGTGCAGGAGGGGGCAGAGCGAGCTGAGCGGGGAAGTGTGGGCTTCCTGCACATGTAACTAGGATAAATATCGGGTTACTAACCAAAGCGCTTTGCTTGGATACCCGATGTTTATCTTGGTTACCAGCTTCTGGCAGGCTGCCAGTGATGGCTTCCTGCACACTGTAGCTGTAAAAAGCCCTGCTTTTTGCTGCTAGAACTGTTCTCAAACGTAACTAGAACTATCGAACTTTAGCAAAAAGCTCGAATTCTAGTTCGATCTAGAACTACCCCCAAAATCACTCGAACCGCGAACTGGAGAACCGCGAACCGCGCTCAACTCTATATATTACTACAGGATGGGGATAGGGATTGGGACATTACTACAAGATGGAGACAAAGATGGGTACATTACTACAGGATGGGGACAAAGATGGCATATTACTACAGGATGGGGACAAGGATGGGCACATTATTACAAGTGGAACAGGATGGGGGATATTATTAAAAGATGTTGGCCAAAATTACTATATGGTGTTAATTGTAAAACTATATTACTTATAAAGAGAGGGTATAAAATGTAAAAAAATCAAAATAAGACAGTTTTTTTACCATCAAATTTTGTTATAATAGATGATCGAAAAATATTCAAAAACATTTATCCAAAGGTCTAAAAAAATATGGCAGTAATAAAAATGTTATTTTGTACTGAAAAGAATGCGGTCTTTAAATTATTTTTTTTCTATGTGTGGCCCATATACCCGGCCCTGGAGTTTTTTGGGTATAGAGTAGAGTTCCTCGCGCATTTTAAAATAATCAGGTGCATTATTTGCACCATTGTCAGACAACTTTACAAGACATCTGGCATGTGGCTGGTAAACATGTCAAGCAGTTTAAGACCAAACAGAAATTGATACACGATAGATAAAATAAATTTAAAGATATTATAATTTTTGTATTTAGAACATGTAGAACACGATGGTAATGACAGGAAAAGATATTCAACCCTGCAGGGTTCGGCATCTCTGCTGATTTCTCATGCTCTCTGTACAATGAAATGCCCTGATTTATGTTCTTTGCCTTTCATCTTTATCGTTTTGGTATAAATTTTCTTTTTCCGTCTTGTTTATTAGAGGAAACTTAGTTTCCATGGAGACTATCATTATTAAGTATGTTATCATTTGCTACTGTTTTCCTTTTATCTAATGTGAAAATACTGAAGCCATTTTTAACCCGAGGTACAGGCAAAATTCAGTATATACTGTATATATACAGGAATATATACAGTAACAATGTAAGATAGATAGAGGCTGTATTTCACTGACCTTTTCATTGTGAAGATATGTCCTGGTGAGATAGCTAAGCGCAAGCAAGAAATGTACATTTCAACATAAGCCATAATAGAAGTTTTGATGGAAAAATATTCACAAAAGAAAAATATTTCATAGAAAAGTTACACTAGTGATATGTCATCAGATTTCACAATACCACCTGTATACATTATGTTATAGATCTCTTAGACTTGATGAAGTTGTTGTACTTACTTTAAAAATACATTTCCTAAAGGCTGTATAATGATTTTTTTTTTACATGCCTATTTTTAACATAGGCAGGCTATCAACATAGCTCTAAAAAAACCTCTCAGATTGTATATTTTATTTCAGGATTATAAAACCATTTTGCTGTCGATATGGCCTCATCAGGTCTAAGAAAACTATTTAATACTGTAGGAAGTTTGTTTTAAGTTCTTCTCCTTATAGAAAACATGTTTTTAATTATCCTGATGGAAATGTGAAATATTTTGGTATAGACTACAATCCATGGTGATATCCAAGCAGCTACATTTTCTGTTGGAAAAAGTTTGAGAAGCCCTTCTAGTACAATTGTAACATGACTGTCTTTTTTTTTACATATATCAATAGTATGAAAGACGATAGCAAACTTTGTAATGTGTATCTTTTGACTTTTCAGCTCCGTTATCCTTGTGAAAAGAAGAAACACTCTAAAGGCCGCTTTACACGCTACGATTTATTTGACGATATGTCGTCGGGGTCACGGTTTTCGTGACGCACTTCCGTCATCGTTAGCGACATCGTTGCGTGTGACACCTACGTGCGACTCCGAACAATCGCAAATAGGCTGAAAATCGTTGATCGTTGACACGTCGTTCAGTTTCAAAATATTGTTCGTCGTTTGGAACGCAGCAGACATATAGCTACGTTTGACACCCTGCCAACGACGAACAACATCCACACGACTGCTTTGGTCAAACAATATATCGCTGAATGATGTAGCGTAGTTTGTGAGATGTGTACGTGTGACCGCTATAAAACGACCTATAGGATACTTTACACGCTGCGACATCACTAGCGATTGCTAGCGATGTCGAGAGCGATAGCACCCGTCATCCATGGTTTGTGCGATATGTGGTGATCGCTGCCGTATCGAACAATATCGCACGCACATACCTGTTCAGCGACGTCGCTGTTGCTTCCGAACAATCCCTCCTTCAAGGGAGAGGTGCGTTTGGCATCACAGCGACGTCACGAAACAGCCGGTCAATAGAAGAGGAGGGGAGGAGATGAGCGGCCGGAACATGTCGCCCACCTCCTTCCTTCCTCCTTTCCAGTGGACGAAGGTAGGATGATGTTCGTCGTTCCTGCGGTGTCACACACAGCGATGTGTGGTGCCTCAGGAACGACGAACAACCAGCGGCATGCACCACCAACGATATTATGAAAAGGAGCGACGTGTCAACGATCAACGATTTTTGACGTTTTTGCGATTGTTGATCATCGCTCCTTTTAGTCACACACAACGATATCGCTAATGGCGCCAGATGTGGGTCATGAACACCGTGACCCCGATGATATATCGTTAGCGATATCGTTGTGTGTAAAGTACCCTTATGAGTGATCTCAGCAAATCGTAACAACGATCTGGGCGTGTCACATCGCTAACGAGATCGCTAGCGATATCATTGTGTGTAAAGCAGCCATTAGGCTGGAGTCACACTTGCGAGTGACTCACTTGTAATACGCGCCAGTCTCGCATTGCATCACCCGACACGGTCTGCTGCTCTCGGGACAGGAGCACCAGAGAATGCGGCTGTGCCGGGTGATGCATTGGAAGACTCACGCGTATTGCAAGTGAGTCACTCGCAAGTGTGACTCCAGCCTAAGGCCTGAAACACACATCCGTGAAACACGTGCGTGTTTGGTCCGTTTCCGTGTATACTGGAGACACGGCCAAACGTGCACCAATGTTATTGTATGATAAAAGCTCCACGTGCGTTTTTGATGCATGTCCGTTTGTCCGTGTCCGTGATCCGTACCTGTGTGCGTTTTGCACGGAAGCATGTCCGTTTTCTGCACGCAACACGCAGCACGGACCCAATGAAAGTCAATGGGTCTGTGCGCACGTCCGAGTGACATGGACGCATCTCTGTTTGCTCCCTGTACGTTTTGTGCTTTTTTCATGTGATGTCGGTCTTTTTTCTTTTTCGGTTTCGTTCTCTCCCTCAGTCCGTCGGTCGGTCTCTGTGTCTGTCGGTCGGTCTCTCTGTTTTATCTGTCCCTCTAGCTGTCTGTCGGTCAGTTCCACCCCTCTCTCATACTTACCGTTCCCCGATCTCCGGCGCGGTGCTGCACTGCTGTTATAAAAACTCCGGCGGTTTTTACTATTTTGAAAAAGCCGGCCGCCCATTAATCAATCTCGTATTCCCTGCTTTACCCGCCCACCGGCGCCTATGATTGGTTGCAGTCAGACACGCCCCCCACGCTGAGTGACAGCTGTACGCTGAGTGACAGCTGTGTCACTGCACCCAATCACAGCAGCCGGTGGGCGTGTCACTATGGAGTATAGAAATAAATAAATAAATAATTAAAAAAAACGGCGTGCGGTCCCCCCCATTTTAATACCAGCCAGATAAAGCCATACGGCTGAAGGCTGGTATTCTCAGGATGGGGAGCTCCACATTATGGGGAGCCCCCCAGCCTAACAATATCAGTCAGCAGCCGCCCAGAATTGCCGCATACATTATATGCGACAGTTCTGGGGCTGTACCCGGCTCTTCCCGATTTGCCCTGGTGCGTTGGCAAATCGGGGTAATAAGGAGTTATTGGCAGCCCATAGCTGCCAATAAGTCCTAGATTAATCATGTCAGGCGTCTATGAGACACCCTCCATGATTAATCTGTAAGTGACAGACTACTCACCTCATTAGCTGCGTGGAGGTGACAGGAGCGTCGGTTTCTTCTGCTGCTCTGGTTACCTGCATGCAGCAGAGCTGGATGCGACGCTGGAGGTCCTTGGATTACGCCGGACATGGAGGGCTTTGTCGAGGTTAATAAATTGGTGATGAGGGACTTTGTTAGTGTTTTTTATTTCTAATAAATTATTTTTTCTGGTGTGTGTGTGTTTTTTAACTGTCACTTACAGATTAATCATGGAAGGTGTCTCATAGACGCCTGACATGATTAATCTAGGACTTATTGGCAGCTATGGGCTGCCATTAACTCCTTATTACCCCAATTTGCCAATGCACCAGGGCAGTGAGACACCTGTCACTCAGCGTGGGGGCGTGTCTCACTGCAACCAATCATAGGCGCCGGTGGGGGGAGAAAGCAGGGAATACGAGATTGTTTAATGAGCGGCCGGCTTTTTCAAATTAGAAAAAGCCGCCGGAGCAGTGTGAACGCCGTGCAGCGCTGGTGATCGAGGATCGGTGAGTATGAGAGAGGGGGGGACACTTCAGTCACTCGGGGGATTAGCGGTCACCGGTGAATCCTTCACAGGTGACCGCTAATCAGTACGCGGCACATACAGAGCCGCAGCATGACAATGAAGTCGGGTGAAGTTCACCCGAGTTCATTCTCATCCCGCTACTCTGTCTTCCGACATGTAGTAACGACATTTTGCATCACACACGTACATTTCACACGGACAATACACACACATGTCAGTTATTTCACTCACGCACACACGGACATTCCACACGCACATACGGCTAGCATACGGGATACAAACGCAGGCCACACATATCATAAAAACGGACCTAAAAAAATGGAAAACGGACCCGAAAAACGGCCCGTTTTACACGTGCGTGGTTTTCAAGGACGTGTGTTTTAGGCCTAAATGATAGTAAATCATCTCTCTGATTTACAGGATCAATTTTGTATATAAATGTCTAAAAAGAGAAAGATCAAATTTCATGCTGCAACTAATAGAAATCTATAGAGAGGGGAGAGGAAGAAGCTACTAGAGGGAAATAGAGTATTTTATGTCACCTTAGTGCTGGATGTACAGCTACACTGCTTAGAAACTGCTGTACAATATCCTTCATGCTGTTCCTGCTGTTGCTGACATACTATGATAATCAGGAAAGCAACATCACCTCTTTTCTATGTGTGCTATATATTGGATTATTGGATATATTATAGCAGCGAGTCTTCACCCACTCTAGGGATGAGCTCAGAGGTGACTGACAGAAAATGTAACCTCTAGAAGGAAAAAAACTACAGAGCATGTGTGACACCCTGGCCTATCAGGTCGTCACAGGGTATTGTGCAATCTGCCCTTCAGCACAGTATCCACCCTCCTTGGTTACGGGTCCTGGTGCTTTGGTGTTGCTAACAGCTGAGCCAATCAAAACCCTAGGAACACTTTACACTGTACCCACTACACACACCATTGGGGGGCCTGAAGGGAATAGGGCCGCCCACATTGGGGGTTGGTAGGGAAGAGTGGAAAAGTGAGAGGAGAAGTAAAGTGGTAGTGGAAGGAGAAGGAGGTGAAATGGCTCTCGTGAGGAGAGGTTACAGGTAGAGCAGGGCTCCTGAGTACTAGGTGGCAGACAATGGTCTGGGCCTGGTAGGAGCTGGAACCCCGGTCGCAAAATCCATGTCAGGACAGTTGTATTCCTGTTAATATAAACAGTAATAGATTTTCTTCTGCCTATATCCATGCAGCTTGTACTGAGCAGTGTGAGATCTCAGCAACAAGGGAGACACTGAGCTAGGTGGATTGAGATTAATTTAAACTTTTTATCTAGAGTTATTTTTCAATGTATGCAATTTGTATTGTGAATTCTGGTGACAGATCCGCTTTATTTATTTGAGATGGCTTTGTTGTTTGCTTAGCTTAAAATCAGGCTATTGCTCGGTGAAGGAGGCTGTGTCACACTAGTGATAGCTCAATAATACTAAATGGTATATCATTATGTGCTGATTGTTTGTATTATTTTTTACTAACATGCATTTAGAGAAAGCTAGGAGAAGTTCTTTACTATCAATTTCAAAATATAATGGATCCAGTTGGATAAAGCATGTTAGATAGGCTGCGCTGCTGGAGTAAACCAATTCTTCAACAATGATGATAAGGTTTTTTTTTATCACAGCACGTTTCAATATCATATCAGTGCCTTTAGCAAAAGAAAAAATATTTATGCAAAAACATGACAAATGTGTTTTTTAAGGCTCAAAATGGATGTCAATTGCATATGGGAACATCCACAGGGATTTTTAACCAAAAGGAAAGTAAGGAAAGGGAGGAAATTTCAACTGGCAGTTGAGGAATGAAAAGTAAAGAATGAAAAGTAAAGAAACTTGAACTTACATCTATACACTGTGTGCAGAATTATTAGGCAAATGAGTATTTTGATCACATGATAATTTTTATACATGTTGTCCTACTCCAAGCTGTATAGGCTTGAGAGCCAACTACCAATTAAGTAAATCAGGTGATGTGCATCTCTGTAATGAGGAGGGGTGTGGTTTCATGACATCAAAACCCTATATAAGGTGTGCTTAATTATTAGGCAACTTTCTTTCTTTTGGCAAAATGGGTCAGAAGAGAGATTTGATTAGCTCTGAAAAGTTGAAAATTGTGAGATGTCTTGCAGAGGGATGGAGCAGTCTTGGAATTGCCAAACTTTTGAAGTATGATCACCGAATAAGCGTTTTATGGCAAATAGCCAACAGGATCGCAAGAAGCGTGTTGGGCAAAAAAGGCGCAAAATAACTGGCCATGAATTGAGGAAAATCAAGCGTGAAGCTGCCAAGATGCCATTTGCCACCAGTTTGGCCATATTTCAGAGCGGCAACGTTACTGGAGTATGAAAAAGCACAAGGTGTGCCCTACTCAGGGACATGGCCAAGGTAAGGAAGGCTGAAAAACGACCACCTTTGAACAAGAAACATAAGATAAAACATCAAGACTGGGCCAAGAAATATCTTAAGACTGATTTTTCAAAGGTTTAATAGACTGATGAAATGAGAGTGACTCTTGATGGGCCAGAGGCTGGATCAGTAAAGGGCAGAGAGCTCCACTCCGACTCAGACGCCAGCAAGGTGGAGGTGGGGTACTGGTATGGGCTTGTATCATCAAAGATGAACTTATGGGACCTTTTCTGGTTGAGGATGGAGTGAAGCTCAACTCCCTGACCTACTGCCAGTTTTTGGAAGACAACTTCTTCAAGCAGTGGTACAGGAAGAAGTCGGTATCGTTCAAGAAAAATATGATTTTCATGCAGGACAATGTTCCATCATATGCATCCAACTACTCCACAGCGTGGCTGGCCAGTAAAGGTCTAAAAGATGAAAAAATAATGACATGGCCCCCTTATTTACCTTATCTAAACCCCATAGAGAACCTGTGGTCCCTCATAAAATGTGAGATCTACAGGGAGGGAAAACGTACACCTCTCGGAACAGTGCCTGGGAGGCTGTGGTGGCTGCTGCACGCAATGTTGATCGTAAACAGGTCAAGCAACTGACAGAATCTATGGATGGTAGGCTGTTGAGTGTCATCATAAAGAAAGGTGGCTATATTGGTCACTAATTTTTGGGGGTTTTGTTTTTGCATGTGAGAAATGTTTATTTCTAAATTTTGTGCAGTTATATTGGTTTACCTGGTGAAAAATAAACAAGTGAGATGGGAATATATTTGGTTTTCTATTAAGTTGCCTAATAATTCTGCACAGTAATAGTTACCTGCACAAACAGATATCATCCTAAGATAGCCAAATCTAAAAAAAAAACACTCCAACTTCCAAAAATATTAAGCTTTGATATTTATGAGTCTTTTGGGTTGATTGAGAACATAGTTGTTGAGCAATAATAAAAAAATCCTCTAAAATACAACTTGCCCAATAATTCTGCACACTGTATTTCACTGTTTGCTGTCTTTCTCTCGTATCTCTAAATGGCTCCTTCATTAAATCTTTTCTTTCTTACTTCTATTCATAACCTTGTTTGGGTTCTAATCCCATTTCTCCTACCCTCAATGCTTATTCCTCTATTTACATTCTACCATCTACTGTATTTCTACTGTATAGTTTTCTCCTTTTTTTTCTCTAAAGGGGTATTCTCATATCCAAGATCCTATTCCAATGTGTAGTAGGTGTTAAAATAATAATATTAGCAAATGCCTCAATGTAGAAATGTAGTATAGTTCTCTCAGTTAGCTATGTCACTTACCTCATGTTCAGGGCATTGCAGTAGCTTATGTATCCATGGTTACGACTGTGACGCCCCTGTACTATTAGGTCGTCACAGGGTATTGCACAATCTGCTCTCCTGTGCAGTATCCACCTCCTTCTTGGTTATAGGTCCTTAATCAAATGGTGTTGCCTACATCAGCAAATCAAATCCTAGATACATCCTGCACCACACCCACCAGACACACCAGTGGATGGCTTGAGTGGAATAGAGTCACCAACTTGGGGGGGTCAGGAAGGGGAGGTGAGGAGTGTAGTCAGTTGTAGTTAATGGTAGTCTGGTGTGGAGAGTGGCCCTCGAGCTGTGAGGCGCTCTGAGGAGGCCGGGAGTGGTGACTCCCATTAGGTTGCAGACGGTGGTCTGGGCCTAAAGGAATCGGACCCCTAGTTGCAGGGGATCGTGGCAAGGGGCTCGGATCTGTCGAGCAGGATAGCCGGCAGCCTTGCACTATCACCGGGCTGGAACCGAGGCACGATGGGGTATGTGGACCCTAGGTCTGGGAGTAGCTGCATGCAACCCGATAATTCACCCGTGGAGAACGGAGCCTTCAAGATTCGTTCCCAACTGCTCCAAAATCGGGGCATTAGTGCAACAAGGGGGACTTTCCACCCAAAACGGTCCAGAAAATCCCAAGCGTGAGCCCTGAGAGCAGGCTCCCACACTTAGCCACAGTGGGGACCGGAACCCGGAAAGTTTTACACTACCGGGACCATCAGAGAAGTAAACTTAGTGCCAGGAGGCAGGTCATGGATCATCAGGCAACACCATTGGGGACGGGACCCGAACTAGCTCCCCTCAGCGGCAGCGGTACCCAGAGATTTGGTTTACCCGACCCGGTTGTCGGTGTATGCTTAATGGACTGAGTGAGTACAAGAGTGACCCCTGTATCCCACGGGTCCCGGGGCATTCCCCCCTATCCGTGGAGGGTTCCAACACCTTGCTGCCCCGTTCCATCATCCCTGGGTACTCCCAACTGCAGCGGTGGTACTCCTAATTACCACACACCACGGGTGGCGTCACAAACTCTATAATCCCTTGTAAATACCCCTTTCATTTGAGTGGCCTCACGACACTGGGTCCGGAGACCATCGAGCCACTGCGAATCTGGATCCGAGCAGCTCGGCTGCTTCCACGGGGGCGGCACAATGACCATGATCCACTAACTAACTGTCACTATATGAGTAGTCAATGGATACCTAAGCTGCAAAGCTCTGCACATAAGGTAAGAGACATGGCTATATTAGGAGAACTATACTACATTTCTAATTTGAGGGTTTTGCTATTATTAATTATTATTATTATTACATATTCATAGGCAAGACAACAAAAGTGCTAGGTAGCCTCTGCCATGGAGGACTTTTATAAGGAGGATCCAGGACAAAAATATTGTGGTTCTTATTCTGAAGAAGAAACTAGACAGTTTCAAAACACATCAAAATAAAACCACATTGCATCTGTGACGCCCTGGCCTATCAGGTCGTCAAAGGGTATTGTGCAATCTGCCCTTCAGCACAGTATCCAAGTCGTCCTTTGTTACGGATCCCTGTCCTTCGGTGTTGCTAAGACCAGAGCCAGTCAAACCCTAGGAACACTTTGCACAACATCCACCAGACACGCCATTGGGGGGCCTGAAGGGAATAGGGCCACCCACTTGGGGGGTTGGTAGGGGAAGTCAGAAGTGTTACAGAGGAGTGAAGTGTTAGAGGAGTGAAGTGTGAGGAGAGGAGAAGAGAGAGGAGGTCAGGAACTCGGCTCCTTGTAGAATACTAGGTGGCAGACATTGGTCTGGGCCTGGTAGAAGCTGGAATCCCGGTCACAGGGGATCGTGTCAAGGGACACGGATCTGAGGAGGAAGGCAGCCAGCGGCATTGAGCTATCTCCGGGAAGGGGCCAGGGCATGGCGGGGTACGTGGACCCTATTCCGGGAAGTGGCTTCACGAAGCCCGGTAATTTACCCGACGAGGGTGAAGTCTTCAAGATTCATCCTCCACCCGCTCCAATGATGCGCAATGATGGGATAGGACCTTCCCAGTATCTAGTCCAGAAAATCCCAAGCGTGAACTCTGAAAGCAAGCTCACCTTGTTAGTCATACGGGTGAGCGGGACCCGACTAGTTCCACACTACAGGGTCCAAATAGTGAAGAAAGAGCCACAGAAAAGGTCACAGGCTAAGAAGCAACACCAAGGCGCACGGATCCACGTGTGCTCCCTCCCTGCTGCTGCAGCGGTGGTTTAAAAGTTGTCGGTGTCAGTATTCTTGGACTGAGTGAGTACGCAGAAAAACCCTTTCCTCCCCAATGGCACCCCTTCACTACCATCATCGGGCTCCCGGGGCAAAACTCCCCTACCCAAGGAGGGGTTAAAGACCTTGCTGCCATACCACCGCCACCGGGTGCCCACAACAGCAGCGGTGGTACTTCATCTTACCATGCACCGTGGGTGGCGTCACGAACTTCCAAACTCCCTGTACATAATTCCTCCCTTTTCAATTCGAGTGTCCGCACGACCCCCCCCCACCCGGGTTCGGAGACCCCTCAAGCCACCGCGGTTCTGGATCCGAGCGGCTCCGCCGCTGACACGGGGGTGGTACACATCCACTGGTGAGTCCTGGATCCTCCTTATAAAATCCCCCACAGCTGGGCAGACACAGCATATTTTGTCCTTCTGCTCATCTGTGTGCCTCAATTTACACTCGTGTGCCTGTAGCAGCCCCACATTTCAAATGTTTACATTGTTGTGTGGAACAAATATTTACAGGTGAGCATACTACATCATCATCTGTTTTTTTGGAAAGTAGATAAGACACTATTGCGCTTTTTACTCCCTAGTGCATTCATTGACTTATTACCTATTGGGATAGGATCTTGGAGATGGGAATACTACCTTAACTTTATTCATTCTTCAACTGCCAGTTAAATTTCCCTCCCTCTCCTTATTTTTCCATTAATTTAAACACTCCTGTGGGTGTTCCCCTATGTAATTGGCATCCATTTTGGGCCTTTAAAAACCCATCTGTTGTCATGCTTTGCATATGTTTCTTTCTCATGATAAAGGCACCGAAATAGCATTGAAATGCATTGTGAATGAAAAACCTAATTATCATCATTGGTGAAGAATCAGTTTACTACAGCAGCTCAGGTTGCATAAGGGGCACTTTGCACACTACGACATCGCAAGCCGATGCTGCGATGCCAAGCGCGATAGTCCCCGTCCCATCGCAGCTGCGATATCATGGTGATAGCTGCCGTGGCGAACATTATTGCTACGGCAGCTTCACACATACTTACCTGCCCTGCGACGTCGCTCTGGCCGGCAACCCGCCTCCTTCCTGAGGGAGCGGGTCATGCGGCGTCATAGCGACGTCACATGGCAGGCAGCCAATAGAAGCGGAGGGGTGGAGATGAGTAGGACGTAAACATCCCGCCCACCTCCTTCCTTCCGCATAGCTGGCTGGGACGCAGGTTGGAAATGTTCTTCGCTCCTGTGGCTTCACACACAGTGATGTGTGCTGCCGCAGGAACGAGGAACAACATCGTAACATCGGTCTTTCCCAATTCATGGAAATGACCGACACTACACTGATGATACGATTACGATGATTTTGTGCTCGTTAATCGTATCAAAAATGCTTTACACACTACGATGTCGAGAGCGACGCCGGAAGTGCGTCACTTTCGATTTGACCCCACCGACATCGCACCTGTGATGTCTTATTGTGCAAAGTGCCCCTAAGGTGTTTTAGCCAACTGGAACCAATATTTCCTGAATGATCTATACACCAGTTGGGCAGCAGCAGCTGTTTTTCTTCTTGCCTACATACCAATTGTGCTTGTCACAGCATCACTAGGTGAGTGTAATCAGCACTTACCCACTCCCCTTCCCTAGGGCATCCTACTACTCCGCACTCTGTTCCCCACATCTAGATTTTTTCCTAATATAATCTTATTATTGAATTCTGCAGGGAAAATATATCTTATAAGTGGTTAAAAAACTCTATCCGAAGACTGGCATCTGTATTCTCTTAATGACTACTAGACTACAGATGGCAGTAAATCAGTCTGCTGGTTGCTGATAAATTGCTGGAGTTTTAGATTTTACTCAGAGACATTGCAGTACATTCAAATTATTGCTAAAGCAAATGGGAGATTCTAACGATGACGTTATATTTAAGTATACCCCCAGTGAAATATTATACCCATTAGTGCTCTTAAATCTTCATGTGCAGTACAGATGTGATGCTTTTTCCTTTAAAGTCCAGCTATCTGTGCTGTTGACCTATCATTCTCCGTATTAGTAAGTGAGATTTGGTAACTACTGTATATCTGCCATTTTGCAGGTAGTACAGAATATCTATATCCGCAGACATCGGTCACTGTGTCTCCATGTCTGCTGTTTCACATTACAATTACAACTGCTTGTCTAAATCTGTGTTAGTGAGCAATTTTCCTTTGCCGAGATAATCCATCCAACTCACAGGTGTGGCATATCAAGATGCTGATTAGACAGTGTATTTTAGGCTGGCCACAATAAAACGCCACTTTTAAACGTGCAGTTTTATTACACAGAGCGCTATGCCACAGATATCGCAAGTTTTGAGGGAGCGTGCAATTGGAATGTTGATTGCAGGATTGTCCACCAGAGTTATTGCCCATGAAGTGAATGTTCATTTCTCCAAAATAAGTCATCTCCAAAGGCGTTTCAGATAATTTGGCAGTACATCGAACAGACCTCAAAACCGGTAGATGCTAGGGCAGAACGACTGAAGTCGCAGGGATCGTGACCACGACCGGGCCCAAGGGTGAAGGGTGCCCAACGACTCCAGCACCTGCTTCAGCTGGATCTACGTATGAGGGCACACACCCAGCTGAAATGCATCTTGGTGCAGAGACCTGTCGGGTCCTTGCACTGTGATACAAGCTGCCAGCTTTTTGGCTGGCAGCTGACATCGGTGTCCCCGTGACTGAGGCGTGACATGACAGTGACATCATGCGTTGCCATAGCAGGGACTCCAATGTCAGCTGCCTGCCACTGTAGGCTGGCTATACTGGAGGATGTCACAGAGGGTGAGTACGATTTTTTTTTTATTTTTGCTATAAGAAACAGAACAAAGATTTATTTACTAGAATGGGGACATATACCAGGATGGGCTTAGGAGATGGACATATATACCAAGGGGAACTCAGGAGGAGGGCAAATAAACCAGGAAAGGGATATGTATACCAAGAGAGGACATATATACCAGGAGGGGCCCAGGATGAAGACATATATACATGAAGAGTGAGATTTACCATGATGGGAACACATATACCCAGATGGGAACATGCATTCCAGGATGGGGGACATTTTTACCATGATGGGGGGCATATATGCAAGAATGTGGCCTAGGATGGAAACATATATATCAGTATGGGGACATGTATACCAGAATCGGGCATAGGATGGAGACATATATACCAAGACGGGGGACATTTCTACCAGGAGGGGGGGTCATATATACCAGGATGGGAGATATATTTACCAGGAAAAAGCGCAGGATGGGGGATATGTATAACAGGATGAGAGACATATATACCAGGATGGGGGACATATTTACCCAGATGGGGGACTTTTACCAGGATGGGGGACATATCTACCAGGATGGGGGGAATATATACCAGGATGGGGCCATTTTTACCAGGATGGGGGACATTTACCAAGATGGGGAACATATCAACCAGGATGGGGCGGCATATATACCAGGATGTAGACATATTTACCAGGAAGAAGCTCAAGATGGGGTACATTTGAAAAAGATGGGGGACATTACTACATAATGAGGGAGAGTAAATAATATGTTTTATAGGATATAGAAGTCTAAATGTATAGATACATATACATACAACTGACCAACATCAGGGGGCCAAGTCAAAATTTTGCATCGGGGTCCATCAAACTGGGTGGATGGATTATCTCGGAAAAGAAGAAGAGCTCACTAATAGAGATGAGCGAACCGGTTCCGGTTCGGCTCGAGGTCGGTTCGCCGAACGGAGGTCCCGTTCGAGTTCGGTTCGTCAAACGTTCGACGAACCGAACTCGAACCGCATAGGAAACAATGGCAGGCATTCATAAAAACACATAGAAAACACCCTCAAAGGTGTCCAAAAGGTGACAAACAACTCACAACACAACACAAACACATGAGAAAGTGACAAGGACATATACTCATGTGAAAACAAAAGAGCAGGACAAGGAAAAAGAGGAGGAGACACAGATATAGGCATGGCACGCCCTTCTAAAATCATGTAAAACACCGCAAGGTGACTCCAAGCGGAGTCTTCCTTTTTTCCAAAAATTGGGCCACACACACACCCACCCATTCAGTGGCAGCAGTTGTGCCCCAGTTGTACAATTCACAGCTAGGTTTGCATCAAGCACATTCAAAAATACGCCATAATTAACCGTCCCCAGGATGACACCAGGGTAGGTAGCAAAGTCTTTCCTGATCCCAGCTCTGTTCATCTTGGCTTCTTTTAAAAACAATGTAAGCAAGGGTTACTCCAAGCGGAGTCTCCCTTTTTTCAAAAATTGGGCCCCACAGACACCCACCCCTTCAGTGGCAGCAGTTGTGCCCCAGTTGTACAATTCACAGCTAGGTTTGCATCAAGCACATTCAAAAATACGCCATAATTAACCGTCCCCAGGATGACACCAGGGTAGGTAGCAAAGTCTTTCCTGATCCCAGCTCTGTTCATCTTGGCTCCTTTTAAAAAACACAGCAAGCAAGGGTTACTCCAAGCGGAGTCTCCCTTTTTTCCAAAAATTGGGCCCCACACACACCCACCCCTTCAGTGGCAGCAGTTGTGCCCCAGTTGTACACTTCACAGCTAGATTTGCATCAAGCACATTCAAAAATACGCCATAATTAACCGTCCCCAGGATGACACCAGGGTAGGTAGCAAAGTCTTTCCTGATACCAGCTCTGTTCATCTTGGCTCCTTTTAAAAAACACAGCAAGCAAGGGTTACTCCAAGCGGAGTCTCCCTTTTTTCCAAAAATTGGGCCCCACACACACCCACCCCTTCAGTGGCAGCAGTTGTGCCCCAGTTGTACACCTCACAGCTAGATTTGCATCAAGCACATTCAAAAATACGCCATAATTAACCATCCCCAGGATGACACCAGGGTAGGTAGCAAAGTCTTTCCTGATCCCAGCTCTGTTCATCTTGGCTTCTTTTAAAAAACACAGCAAGCAAGGGTTACTCCAAGCGGAGTCTCCCTTTTTTCCAAAAATTGGGCCCCACACACACCCACCCCTTCAGTGGCAGCAGTTGTGCCCCAGTTGTACACTTCACAGCTAGATTTGCATCAAGCACATTCAAAAATACGCCATAATTAACCGTCCCCAGGATGACACCAGGGTAGGTAGCAAAGTCTTTCCTGATCCCAGCTCTGTTCATCTTGGCTCCTTTTAAAAAACACAGCAAGCAAGGGTTACTCCAAGCGGAGTCTCCCTTTTTTCCAAAAATTGGGCCCCACACACACCCACCCCTTCAGTGGCAGCAGTTGTGCCCCAGTTGTACACTTCACAGCTAGATTTGCATCAAGCACATTCAAAAATACGCCATAATTAACCGTCCCCAGGATGACACCAGGGTAGATAGCAAAGTCTTTCCTGATCCCAGCTCTGTTCATCTTGGCTCCTTTTAAAAAACACAGCAAGCAAGGGTTACTCCAAGCGGAGTCTCCCTTTTTTCCAAAAATTGGGCCCCACACACACCCACCCCTTCAGTGGCAGCAGTTGTGCCCCAGTTGTACACCTCACAGCTAGATTTGCATCAAGCACATTCAAAAATACGCCATAATTAACCGTCCCCAGGATGACACCAGGGTAGGTAGCAAAGTCTTTCCTGATCCCAGCTCTGTTCATCTTGGCTCCTTTTAAAAAACACAGCAAGCAAGGGTTACTCCAAGCGGAGTCTCCCTTTTTTCCAAAAATTGGGCCCCACACACACCCACCCCTTCAGTGGCAGCAGTTGTGCCCCAGTTGTACACTTCACAGCTAGATTTGCATCAAGCACATTCAAAAATACGCCATAATTAACCGTCCCCAGGATGACACCAGGGTAGGTAGCAAAGTCTTTCCTGATCCCAGCTCTGTTCATCTTGGCTCCTTTTAAAAAACACAGCAAGCAAAAGTTACTGCAAGCGGAGTCTCCCTTTTTTACAAAAATTGGGCCCCACACACACCCACCCCTTCAGTGGCAGCAGTTGTGCCCCAGTTGTACACTTCACAGCTAGATTTGCATCAAGCACATTCAAAAATACGCCATAATTAACCGTCCCCAGGATAACACCAGGGTAGGTAGCAAAGTCTTTCCTGATCCCAGCTCTGTTCATCTTAGCTCCTTTTAAAAAACACAGCAAGCAAGGGTTACTCCAAGCGGAGTCTCCCTTTTTTCCAAAAATTGGGCCCCACACACACCCACCCCTTCAGTGGCAGCAGTTGTGCCCTAGTTGCAAACAGGATGTTTTGATTTGCATCAAGCACATTCCAAATCCACAAGCATTTACTCTCCCCAGGATGACACAGGGGTAGTAAATTCCTTCTGGATCCATAACTTGTTCATTTTGATGAACGTCAGTCTGTCCACATTGTCACTGGACAGACGCGTGCGCTTATCTGTCAGCACACACCCAGCAGCACTGAAGACACGTTCAGAGACAACGCTGGCAGCTGGACACGACAAAATCTCCAAGGCGTAACTGGAGAGCTCTGGCCATTTTTCTAGATTTGAAGCCCAAAAGGAGCAAGGCTCCATTTGCAAGGTCATGGCATCGATGTTCATTTGGAGATACTCCTGTATCATCCTCTCCAGCCGTTGACTATGTGTCAGACTTGTTGTCTCTGGTGGCCTTGCAAAAGAGGGTCTAAAAAAATTATGAAAAGATTCCATAAAATTGCTGTTACCAGCACCAGATACGGTCCTACTGGTACGGGTAGACTGTTGAAGATGACGAGACCGTCCCATGTTTGGCAAGTTACAACTGGGAGAATCACTCCCTGCACCTGCATGGTTGTTTGGTGGAAAAGCCCAGCTAAGATCGAGTAACAGCTTCTGCTGATACTCCTGCATACGTGCGTCCCTTTCTATGGCTGGAATTATGTCACAAAATTTGGACTTGTACCGGGGATCTAATAGTGTGGCAAGCCAGTAGTCATCATCACTTCTAATTTTCACAATACGAGGGTCATGTTGGAGGTAGTGCAACAAGAAGGCACTCATGTGTCTTGCGCAGCCATGCGGACCAAGTCCACGCTGTGTTTGTGGCATAGAGGTGCTAACCGTTCTTTCTTCCTCTGACATCTCCCCCCAACCTCTTTCAACTGAAATTTGACCAAGGTCTCCCTCATCTGCTGAGTCTTCCATGTCCATGGACAGTTCGTCCTCCATTTCTTCATGTTCTCCTGCACCTTCCTCAACATTTAGCCTGCTACTATGCGCCCTTGTTGATCCCTGTCCCCCATGGTCCCATGCCTGGTGCCTTGGTGATGATGAACGTCTGGACCTTGGTGATGTTGTTGTGTCTTGCGCATTAGAATTCTCCTGTAGTTCATCCCCTTCCTGTTGTCCCACCCCCTGACTCCGAATAGTGTTTAGCGTGTGCTCCAGCATGTAAATGACTGGAATCGTCATGCTGATAATGGCATTGTCAGCGCTAAACATATTCGTCGCCATGTCGAAACTGTGCAGAAGGGTGCATAGGTCCTTGATCTGAGACCACTCCATCAGCGTGATCTGACCCACCTCTGCATCTCGTTGGCCCAGGCTATACGTCATGACGAATTGCACCAGGGCTCGGCGGTGTTGCCACCGTCGCTGTAACATGTGGAGAGTTGAATTCCAGCGTGTCGCCACATCGCACTTCAGGCAATGAACTGGCAGGCCGAAAGACTTCTGGAGCGATGCAAGTCGCTCAGCTGCAGCGCTTGAACGGCGGAAGTGAGCAGACAGTTTTCGTGCCCTGTTCAGAAGGCCATCTAGGCCGGGATAGTGTGTTAAAAATTGGTGGACGACAAGGTTCAACACGTGAGCCATACAAGGTACGTGTGTCACCTTGCCCAGGCGAAGGGCCGCACCCAGGTTTGCAGCATTGTCGCACACGGCCTTACCAGGCTGCAGGTTGAGTGGAGACAACCATTTATTAAACTCGGACCGCAGAGCTGACCACAACTCCTCAGCTGTGTGACTCTTATTCCCAAGACATGTCAAGCTAAAGACCGCCTGATGCCGTTGCGCTCTGCTGCCAGCATAGTAATGAGGGGTGCGTGATTCCTTCTGCGCAGTGAGAACGCTGGTGGCCTGACCAGGCAGGCTTGGGGCGGAGGTGGAGGACCCAGATGAGGTGGAGGATGCAGAAGCAGTGGCGGAACTTGGACAGACAGAGGATTGATACACAAGTCGTGGGGACGGCAAGACTTGTGCAGCAGACCCTTCACCATCTATCACCATAGTTACCCAGTGCCCAGTCAGCGACATGTAACGTCCCTGTCCATGCTTACTGGTCCAAGTATCGGTGGTGAAATGCACCCGTTCACACACAGAGTTTCTCAAGGAAGCGGTGATGTTGTGTGCGACATGCTGGTGTAGCGCGGGCACACCTTTCTTAGAGAAGTAGTGGCGACTAGGCATCTGGTACTGGGGCTCAGCGACAGACATAAGGTCTCTAAAATCCTGTGTGTCCACTAGGCGGAAAGCAGCATTTCGGTAGCCAACAGCTTACAGAGGGATAGAGTCAACCTCTTAGCTTTGTCATGGGTCGCAGGAAGTGGCCTTTTATTTGACCACATCTGAGGGACAGAGATCTGGCTGCTGTGTGTAGACGGTGTTGAGTAGGGTGTCCCTGGAAAAATGCAGGTTTGTGAGGAAAGTGCAGGCGGAGACATGATGTTGCCTTCATCCAACGTTGGTGCTATCGATGTCTGAGAGAGCTGTACACACTCACTTGTTTCCCCTTCCAAACCAACTGACAACCTACCAAGCAAACTGCCTGTTGCGGTTACAGTGGTGGAAGTTGTGGGTGGAAAAACAGGTGTGACAGCTGTCCCCACAGTCCTAGAAGATGACGAGCGCGCGGATGCACTGGAAGGGGCAGGCGGTGGATGGTTCGCTCAGCTAGGCCGCATTGCAGCACCGTGGGCTTCCCACCGGGACATATGATATTTATTCATGTGACGATTCATGGAAGAAGTTGTCAAACTGCTGAGGTTTTGACCTCTACTAAGAGAACCATGACAAATTTTACAGATCACATAATTTGGGCGATCTTTTTCTATGTCAAAAAAGGACCAGGCTAGGCAAGGCTTAGAGGCCATGCGACCTGTTGATCCACCCCGAATAATGCTCAGAGGCAGAGTGGTGGCTGAGGATGCAGTTGTAGACGTGCTACCAGTACTCCGACTCTGTCCAGGAAGGCGCAAGGTAACTTCGTCATCAGTTGCATCCTCCTCCACCACCTCTGTTGACCTCCTCGAGTGCCTGACTGTGGGTTGACAGTAGGTGGGATCTAGAACTTCATCATCAATTGTTGTGTTTGCACTCCCCTCCCCCTCAGACCGAGCCTCTTCTTGCCCTGACCGAATATTTAAGTTGTCATCCCAATCGGGTATCTGCGTCTCATCTTCATCAGTATGTTCCTCATTGTCTATAACCACAGGTGTTACAGTTTGTGACAAAGGGTCAACATTATGCTCAGAAACTTGGTCCTCACGGCCTGAATCAGAGTCACAAAGGTTCTGGGCATCACTGCAGACCATTTCCTGTTCTGTACTCACTGTAGCTTGGGAGCAGACCTCTGATTCCCAGGCTATAGTGTGACTGAACAGCTCTGCAGACTCAGCCATCTCAGTTCCACCATACTGTGCAGGGCTGATGGAGACTTCAGAGCTGGGAGAAAGCAAGTTTGATTGGGATGACAACTCAGAGGACTGGTGTTTTTTGGATGCGGTACTTGAAGTGGCTGAGAGGGCACTTGTTGGATCACTTGAGATCCATTCAAGCATTTTCCTTTTTTGGCCATCATCTACCTTTGTTCCTGTTGTTCGTGTCCGTAAAAAGCACATCGGATTGTCCACGGTAAGTAGTAGACATCTTACTTTTGCTGGTAGATGGTCTCTCTTCAGCAGATGATAATGGAGCTTTGCCACCTTCCCCACGGACAAACCCTTTTTTACCTTTTCCACCACGCCTCTTCCCCTTTCCACCAGCATCTGTCATTTTGCCACTCATGTTGATTGCGACAAGATTGTGCACTTAAAATGTCGTAGTAAAAATTGAGAGGTGGTGTAGATTGCAGCGGTGGTCTAGCTTTATTAACAGCAGAATAATAAAGAATAAATATCCCTGACAATGCAACTACGGCCCTTAAACTGGCAGCATCAATTGCTAGTATAATGGCTTAGTTATAATGAGTTGGAGTGTGCAATGCAGGTAGAGGTTCTGCAAATGTCTTTGCACTAGTGTGACTAGACAAAAGTCCAATAGCCACGTTTAGGATGCCACTAGGTACACTGAGTGTTTGCTAGTATAATGGCTTAGTTATAATGAGTTGGAGTGTGCAATGCAGGTAGAGGTGCTGCAAATGTCTTTGCACTAGTGTGACTAGACAAAAGTCCAATAGCCACGTTTAGGATGCCACTAGGTACACTGAGTGTTTGCTAGTATAATGGCTTAGTTATAATGAGTTGGAGTGTGCAATGCAGGTAGAGGTGCTGCAAATGTCTTTGCACTAGTGTGACTGGACAAAAGTCCAATAGCCACGTTTAGGATGCCACTAGGTACACTGAGTGTTTGCTAGTATAATGGCTTAGTTATAATGAGTTGGAGTGTGCAATGCAGGTAGAGGTGGTGCAAATGTCTTTGCACTAGTGTGACTAGACAAAAGTCCAATAGCCACGTTTAGGATGCCACTAGGCACACTGAGTGTTTGCTAGTATAATGGCTTAGTTATAATGAGTTGGAGTGTGCAGAGGACAGGAGGGTACAGTGCCAGGATTGTGGGGCTCTGGGTAGAGGAATGGAAGCCTGCCTTTCTATTCCCTCCTAATGGGGAAATGCAGCGAGGAAATCCCTGACCTTCGCTACACAGACGCTGTCTCTGTTTTCAGGACCTGTCACCTATGGTTCTGACCCTGCCGGTACGAGCCCTTAAAAGGACTGATGGAAAGTGCTATCCCTATGCTGTCCAGCGCTGTGTATGGAGCACATACAGCAGTATCGGCGATAGGACTCAGGACGGAGCTGCGCCAGTGATGTCTGACACCAAGGACGCAGAAGGCAGATAATGGCGTCCTGGAGGAAAATGTCCGGTTTTATAATGCAGGGACATGTGACATGGACATCCTATCACACATGCCGTTGCTTCTCTGGCTAAAAGTCCACTTAGCTGTGTGTGTGTCTGGGATTGGCTGACATAATGGCCCTCCCCACTACACGCGCGCGCTTAGGGAAGGAAGACAAGGAAAAAAAAAATGGCGATCGCCATTATACAAACAGGAGTGATCTGAAGGCGCTGTTCCCGCACACTATACACTGAAATGTCATAATAGTGTGAGTCACAGAGTGACTTACACTATTACAGCGGAAAGCCAGCTAAGAATTAGCTGTTTTTTTGCTGCTAGAACGCTTCTAGAACTATCGAGCTTTTGCAAAAAGCTCGAGTTATAGTTCGATCTAGAGCAGGCCCCAAAATCACTCGAGCCTAGAACTGGAGAACCTTGAACCGCGAACCGCACTCAACTATACTCACTAACACAGAATTAGACAAATTTGTGAACAATATTTAAGAGAAAAAGGCCTTTTCTGTTCATAGAAAAAGTCTTAGATTTTTGAGTTCAGATCATGAAAAATGGAAGCAAACACAAAAGTTTTGCAGTTATATTTTCATTCTGTAAATCTATCTAATTTATCTATCTACTTATTGTGAACAATAGTAAACCTAACCATGCAGTCTGGTTTTACAAAAAATATTTGAAACAAGTGTTTCTAAAAAGCTCTATGAAGGTGGGCATGGTCATGTTCTGCAGCATGTCAGTTTGTGAAGATTATTCCCTCCTAAATATTACGTAACCATCTGTGAATGTTTTTGGGAGCCTGGTAGCATGGATTTACATGACAGGGAAGCTGTATGACAAGCCTTACATCACCAAGCACAATGCCAAGCATCATATGGAGTGAGGAAAGTATGACTCTACTTGACTCCAAAGCAGTGAAAAAGGGTTTTGTAGAATTACAAATCAATCTTCCTTCTTCTGGAGATTATCAGGGCAAGTTTTAGACAAAGTGGGGCCCTGGGCAAAAGTAGGCCCCCTAAATGCTTACATATTGCCCCATCACACTCAAACACTTAGGTTGCATTGATATATACTCGGTTCAGGCTGGTAAGTGAGCACAATTGACAATGTCATGTCCATCGGTGCTTGTTTCTGGCCTCTGTACATAGAATGAAGAAGACTGATGGGCACAGAAAAATCACTGGTAGATTAATCTGTCTCCTACAGTATCTGATTATCAGTAGCACTTCTGCAGTTTGTACTGGGTGATGTGCTACTGAGAACAAGGATTTTTGTTCCACCATAAACAATCCAATCAACCGATGAATGAGCAGTATTTTGCTCACTCATTGGGTGATTGATGACATTTTTACCCCCCCGAACTCTCGTCTGTGCTGCAGCAATTTATAAATGTGCATGCTATATACAGTATGTGACACAAACACTGTATGATACATACACATGTATACACACACATAGCACACAGGCATGTATACATCTAGAGAAAAAAAGGAGCCAGCACGATCTGAAATTGGTATGCATCATATAAAAAGTGAAAATTCACAGATTTATTCCAACTGTACTATAATAAAAAAAATGAGATTTTTAGCAAATAATTGATCAATTTTTTGAGCCACCCCTGCCAACGTCACGGCAAATCTCAATAGGGGGGTCCTACTCTATATTCTGTATTTCATGTGCCATGCGGCCTCCTAGATAAAGTTAAAAGCAGAACCATAATGGAGCACACAAACCTGTAACCTGTATATATAACCGCTTCTATGTTGCAAAAAAGGCAATTGTGGATAGAGGCCTGCCCAGGTCCCAGCATGTGGAGTGGAGCAAGCTCTACACATACCAGGACTATATCAGAACTGATCCTCCCAGTGCCAGACAGCAACCATTGATAAAGGCGGACCAGATCCAAGTATGGTGCTTAATTAGCATTGCCTGTGGAAAGGGGTGAGGTAACTGAATCTGAACAGCTACCAACAGGAGGAATACATTGCAAACCAAAATCAGGCGTGCATGGTATGGTGATGGTCAGTCACCAGAATTGTAGCATAACTACAGTCATAACAGAGAAAAAAAGGAGCCAGCACGATCTGAAATTGGCATGCATCATATAAAAAGTGAAAATTCACAGATTTATTCCAACTGTACTATAATAAAAAAAAAAATACATCTAGCATACACACACACACACACATATGTATATACACACATAACACACACACACGTATACAGAGCACATACACACAGACAATGAGTTTTTTTCAGTTATTTTTCAGTTATTAATATGTGCATATAGGTGGCGTAAAGGGGAAATTAGTCATACCTGTATGCCTCCTGAATGAGGAGTCATTTGGCAAAAATAATCTATATAAATGAAAATCTTACGTGCGGTTGTAAAGAACCGCTTATCTCAGAAAGTTCCTGTCCGATTGTTGTCAAATTTTGACACAATGTCCCCCCGAGCCCCGCAAGTGTTGCGGTCCACTTATCGCGATCCATGCATGCGCGCAACCACAGAAAATTTCAACTGTTCACGCTGTTCGTAGACTAACAATTGCGCTATATGCTGCTCCATCGCAATCTACTCATGCGTGCAACTGCAGAAAACTGTTCACGGTAGACTAACAACCATGCTCTATGGTTGGAACCAAGGCGAAACAACGCCAACAGTATAGACATGGAAAATGATGGTCATTTTCTCACTCACTCAATTGACAGATGATTGTCCAAAACATGACCGTCCATTGAGACTCCGATGTGTAATATTTCCAAAGCATCCGGAATGGGGAAGGTATTAAAAAAATGCAAACTCATTGTTTGGGATGAATGCACAATGGCACACAAAAAAAATCACTGGAGGCTCTTGATCGGTCGTTACAAGATTTACGTGAAAACAATCAACCATTTGGGAAAGCATTAACATTGCTTGCTGGAGAGTCAGACTTTAGACAAACACTGCCTATCATTCCTCGATCAACACCAGCGGACGAGATCAGTGCTTGCCTAAAATACTCACCGTTGTGGCGACACATACAGACATTGCAATTAACTACCAATATGCAAGTCCAGCTGCAGAATTATCGATTGGCTTATATATTTTCATGCCAGTTACTGGAAATTGGGAATGAAAATATGCCAGTTGATGAGATTTCACAACCAATTTCATTGCCCGATAACTTCTGTAAATTAGCGACACCAAAGGAAGAATTGATTTAAGGAGTATTCCCGAATATCCAAATCAATTATATGAATCATGGTTGGCTGAGTGAATGAGCTATCCTTGCGGCAAAAAACAAAGATATCTACAAACTTAACCATATTATTGAGTTTAACATTGAACGTGAGGCAGTCCCATATAAATCAATAGACACCGTTGTGGAAGCAGATGAGGCAGTTGACTATCCAACTGAGTTTTTCAATTCACTCAATCTGCCAGGGGTACCATCGCACATATTGACATTGAAAATTGTTGTACCCATTATTGCGATACAAAATATTAATCAGCCAAAAACTCTGCAACGGCACGCGGCTTGCAGTCAAAAAATTGATGAGCAACATAATAGAAAAAATGATTTTGATGGAATTTACAAAGGTGAAGATGTCCTCATTCCTCGAATTCCCATTATTCTATCCGATATACCGTTTCAATTCAAGAGAGTGCAACTCCCTGTTCGATTAGCATTTGCAATTGCTATCAACAAAGATAAGGGTCAATCTTAGAATTGTGTGGTCTATATTCACATACGGATTGTTTCAGCCATGGACAATTGTATGTTGCATGCTCTAGGGTTGGCAAACCAAACAATCTTTTTATCTGCGCAGCCGATGGTAAAACAAAAAATATTTATAGCCACAAGTGTTGACAAACTAAACTCTTGCTGGAAACGTATCTTCTGTTTCAATTCTTATCCATTAAACGAGAATGTGCCACAGCGAAGCGTGGCAGGGTACATCTAGTCTTATATATTTTCTATCTTCCAGGTTTTGGAGCGTGCACTGCACAGAAGATAAGCCGGCCTCTGGTCATCATTATACAAGGACTCTCCCTCCCCTTCTCTTCAAAGTCCCTGTGATGCCAGGAGCGTAGCTGGAAATCCCGAGCCTGCACATTCTGCCTGCTGTCCCTCCCCTGCACTGCAAAGCAGCAGTGACTCCCTGGCGCCTGCGCACATCAAAATTGAAGCTTGTGCCCACAGAAGGGTTGAACAGTGCAGGGAGGGACAATATTGCAACATGCAAGGCACCAAAACGCCTTCTTTAGTCAAGAAAAAACTTTATTGGTCCCAGCATACATGAAGAGAATAAAATCAGGAATGTTTCTGCCAACTCATGGCCTTTCTCGAGTTTAATGAGGTCACCTGAGGTCAGTTTATCTGCTGTGAGAACCTCCAGCCATGACCGGAAATAAACTAAGTGATGTCACTACTCATCGCGCGGCTCAGTCATTCTTTGCTTAAAGCCCATAGTGTCCGGTCATGTTTTGTGCCTGCATGCTGTGCCTTCAGTATGTATGTAGCAGATCTGGAATCATTGTGGGACCTCATGTGTATTACATCATAACTGGGTGTTTTGAGGGTCAATAAAGAGGAGAATGTTTTTTTGCATTTTATGTCAAATAGAGGATTTTTTCTGTGTTTTGTGTTTTATTCCTTTTCACTTACAGATTAGTAATGGGGGGTCTCATAGACACTTCCCATTACTAATCTAGGGCTTAGTGGCTGCTGTGAGCTGTCATTAACCCCTTATTAACCCCTTATTACCATCGCACCAAGGCAATCGGGTTGAGCCGATTGTCACATCTAATGAATGCAACAATTCTGGGTGAAAGCAGGCTGCTATTATTAGGCTTGGGACCCCAATTACCATGGGTCCTCCCCAACCTACGAATACCAGCCCCAGCTTTCGGCTTTATCATAAGTGAGTATCACAAATAGGGGGCGACTGAACGCTGATTTTTTAAATTATTTATTTAAATAATTAAATAATTATATTTATTTATTTATTTATTTTTTTTAAATGCTGCATGCGGTCCCTCTTATTTTGATGCACAGTCAAAATAAGCGCACAGTTGGGGGCTGCAGACCCTAGCCATGTACTTTATCTGTGCTAGGTATCATAATATGGGGGGACCCTAAGCCAATTTTTTTATTTATTTATTGTTACATTATAGTTATGCACACAGTGTCGGTGATTAAAAGCAGTCAAACATGCTGTCACACAGGGTGGGGGCACGTCTGACTGCAACCAATCAGAGATGTTGGGACTGCCGGTGAGCAGAGGAAGAAGTGCATATGTATGAAAGATAATGAGCGGCTCCGGAAGTAGCATTACAGCAGTGCGAGAGACTGGTAAATATAATGCGCTTGGTCTATTCCCCCTATTCCTTCTACCACCATTTTAAAGCACTGAATTCTGGTCCTCATAGATTCATATGGGGACCGGCATCAGGGCAGATATCTGGAATTAATTCCAGGCCGGAAAAGGTTTTTTTTTTTAAACCTTGTTGGACATGCCGATCCTGGGTCCACCCATCGCTAATCCTGAATCCTGTACTGTTTTTCCTGGACAACTTTGTTCTGCTACATCTGAAAAAAATCTTCTATTGCTGAACTGTTCCTGTGTTACTTTGTGTCCAATTTAAGGATGAAGTCACACTACCATATGCAAAATCAGATGGATTTTCATCCTGGAGAGTTGGAGGAGTGCTGTCCATATGATAATCCATGTGTTGATGCAAGTGCAATGCAAGTGTGTGACTTTTCTCTTACCTAGCATCTGTATACCATGCGTATGACATGCTTTTTTTTCTCACCAACTACTATTCTACAATCATTTACAGGACGATTTACAGTGTAACATGCTATGTAATGGTAATGTATCTGTAAAAACAGACTTACACAGATGATCCGTGTGCCCTCTTTTTTTCCTCGCATCCATAGACTGTCGGGCTTTACACGTTGCGACATCGGTAACGATATATCGTCGGGGTCCCGTCGTTAGTGACGCATATCCGGCGCCGTTACCGACATCGCAGCGTGTAAACCCTAGGAGCGGCGATCACCAATTGCAAAAACGTCAAAAAACGTTGATTGGTGACACGTCGCGCCGCTCCTTTTCATAATATCGCTGCTGCTGCCCGTACGATATTGTTTGTCGTTCCTGCAGCACCACATATCGCTGTGTGTGACACCGCAGGAACGACAAACATCTCCTTGCCTGCCTCCACCGACAATGTGGAAGGAAGGAGGTGGGCGGGATGTTATGTCCCGCTCATCTCCGACCCTCCACTTCTATTGGCCGGCCACTTAGTGACGTTGCGGTGAGGTCGCTGTGACGCCAAACGCACCTCCCCCTTGAAGGAGATATTGTTCGGCGGTCACAGCGATGTCGCCGACCAGGTATATGTGTATGAAGCTGCCGTAGCGATAATGTTCGCTAAGGCAGCAATCACCACATATCAGATGTACGACGGGGGTGGGTGCTATCGCGCTCGACCTCGCTAGCAATTGCTAGCGATGTCGCAGCGTGTAAAGCCCACCTTACATTGGGGCGTCTCATCCGCAGCATGCTATCATTTTTTTCCTCTGTCCAATTAGAGCTGAGGGAAAACTCACAGATCTGCTCTGCCTCATTGACTAACATTGGTCCAAGTGCAATGCGAGATCTTATTGCATTCCACTCAATCGATTCATATGCTCGTGTGACTCCAGCCTAACTGTGACAGCGCAAGATTCCTGAATTCAGCGTTTTTAACCTGAAATCTTATCATGATTTGTATTTACTGCTGGAACTGTGTTCATCTTGCTTACTTCTCAGTTTTTGGTGCTCCAATCATCCCTGTGGTCTGGCTATATAGCTGAGCCAGGGCTGAAGCAAATAATTTTTTTCTGTGTGTATTTTATGTTTTATTAAATAAAATACAATAAAAAAAAAACTTGCTTCTATTTTTAGATCTCTTTTATTTTTAACATTTTTTGTAAATGTTATACATGTTTTTTCAATCCCATATTGAGAGAGCAATTAAAAGAGACACCCCCCCAAAGACTACCAACTGTCAGAATATAACATAGACTATAACCATCCCAGATTCAACATGACTGTCCCAACTGATCAAGGATTTGTCCCAACTTCTCTCTATGCAATGTGTTCTCTCGGCATTGTCTCTTTACTGCTCCACATAGCTTCTCTTCCTCGATAGGGGTTGGTCTGTCCAACATCTTTCATCTGCACATACTTACATTAATTAAATAAACAATTATCTTCGATCTGATCTCTTTGGAAATCAAACTCACAACTTGTATCAGTGCAGGCAGCAACTAAAGCTAAGAGTTCCAGTCTACACTGACAAGTAGGGGAAGAGAAGCTACCTTACGGGCTGTGAACCCACAGGCAGATTATACTGGTATATAGAGATACAACTGTACATATCAGTGCAATATTATGTACATGTATTCTAAAGGGAAAATAAAAGTAGGATTTTTTTTCTTGTTATAAAATTACAAAACATTTTTTTAAAACAAATGTCATTATCTGTTATTGAGATTGGATTTCTCCAGGAATTGAACCCACAGCCTCTTTCATTGCAAGCAGTAAATAAAGATATGTGCCACAAGCTACCCTCACATCACTAAATGGATTTTCTTTACTTTAAGCTGTTTGACAATCTCGGCACAGGATACAAGTACATAGACATACAGAACATCTGTATATAGCTGTGTACTTCTATGTCCCTGTATTCTAGATAGCACTTTTTTCTTCATACAAAATTATTAAGAAATGATGAAAAACACTTACCATAATTATATTTTTATTGCGCTTTAAAAAAAAAAACAAAAAAAACATCACTTATCAGCAAATAACATGGACATATTTAGGCTATGTGCGCACAGTGTGTTTTTCGCGGCGTTTTTGCGCGTTTTTTGGGTGCGTTTTTGGCCTCAAAACTGCAGGACTTTGCTTCCCCAGCAAAGTCTATGAGTTTTCATTTTTGCTGTCCGCACACATCTGTTTTTTTTACCTGCGTTTTTGAGTTAAAAAAAAATGGACATGTCAGTTCTTTCCTGCGTTTTTCTGCGTTTTCCCCCATTGGAAAAACGCAGCAAAATGCAGAGATCAAAAACGCACCAAATCGCGGCAAAAACGCATGCGTTTTTTGATGCGTTTTTTCGACGCAGGTGCGTTTTTGTGCGTTTTTAGCGGCCAAAAACGCAGCGTCAAAAAGACGCAGTGTGCGAACCTAGCCTTTGGTGTCCCTGTACTCGTCACAATACGCACAACATAGCAATCAGATTATCTATGGTGATAGGTAAAAGGTATATAAAAATGATGTTATTGATTTTGTTTTTTTGCATAAAACCTATGAAAAATGGAATAACAATGTAACGCTGAGGCCATGTTCACATGTAGCATAAGTGCTTTGTTTGTTCTACAGCTTTTTTTGTGCACGTTTTCTGCAGGTATCAGCATCACAAAACGCAATAAAAGTTTTCTTTAATAATTGTTGTGTGGTTGCTGTGTTTCTTTTATGCCTTTTCCGTTCATTTGATGCGTGTTTGGTGCAGATTTTAAACAGCTTTTTAATTATTTTTTTGCTTTTTCAATTATACGGAAAAGGTTTGATTCTTCACTTAAAAATGCAACGTTTTTTTTTTACTTTGTTTTGCAGGCTAGAAGCCTCTAGAGAAAAAATGCACCAAAACCACACAATTCAGCGGCATTTTTAGAAGCAGCTATGGTGGCGTTTTCGTGAAATCACATCCACTTTTATTGTACATTGGAGCCATGCTCACATGTAGCGTACATACTGATTTTTTTTTCTGCTCCTTTAATAAGCACAGAAATTTTGCTGTTTAAGGCATGGGACACGCGGGAATTACTTCGAGTTCATCGCATGATATTCGGCTCCTGTTCTACTGGAGTGTAAGCAGAGTGTCATGCCACTGTGCTGCAATCCTGCGATCAGATCACAGCTGCGGAGGAGAGGGAGGGACTAATCTACCCATCTTCTACATTATCAACTCATGCGATTATCGCCGGTGTCGTGCGAGCGCAGTGCGATGTTTCACTCACACCCATAGACTTGTATGGGTGCGAGTTAAAACAATTTGGATTCCACCCGCAGAATGCTGTGATTGTTTTTTCAGTCCGATTAGGGCTGAGGAAAAAATCGCTCATTAGAGCGACAATAGAGTAACATTGGTCTGAGTGGAATACGATTTTTTATCGCTTTCCACTCGTTACGTTTTACTTGCATAGTGTCCTTATCCGAACTTTTCAAACAAATTGGATGTGATTTCATGAAAACTGTGTGTCTAAAGATGCTGCCTAACGGTGTGTTTTTTGTGCTTTTATTTTTCCTCTAGAGGCATCTGTGGCACTTACAAGAAAAGATCGACTGATTTTTATTAATGTTTTGGATCGGATATTCAACAGTGTAAGGTTAAGCTACAAACTTTTACCATCTGTGTTTTATCAGTAATTTTCCTATATGCAAGAAAAAAAAAAAGAAGAAAAAATTCTCCTGCCCATTATAAATGCTTAAAATGGTGCACAAGGATGGCATTCTGTACTGTCAGTGATTTTCACAGACCCATAGATTTGTATGGGTATTTTTGATCCATGATTTAAATAAGAAAAGAAAATATCTTCGTGATTGTTTGTGAACAAAAATGTATGAAAATGTGAACAGCCCCATAGATTATAAAGGAAAAGTACATATATGTGAAAAAACAACTTCTGAAAGAGTCCTTAATTGCATGCTTTTCCCCTGATTTTGGTAATTAAAAAATATTTGTTGAAAAGGTTTAGCACAATATTTCAAACAAAAACTTACATCAAAGAAAGAACATATTGATTTTATGTTAATTGTTTAATGTTGAAGACTTAAAAAAATGTGAAATTTTCTCGCTCCATAAGCTCATGAAAATGCAACTTTCACACCTGGAGGAGAAATGACATTCATGTGTACTCTCAATTTTATGGTTTCTTTCTCTTCAACGTATTTTTTTTTTTATCAAACCCTCAAGATTTCAGCTTTCTAAACCACTAGTTTAACGGTTTGTTACCACCGCACCACTTCCACTTAAATGACAGGCTCTCAACCTTTAACTAATGAGACTTCACACCCAAATGTCATAGCTGATAAAATCTGAAGCTAGTGTCTGCATGTGCATTAATAAACCACACTGGCAAATCGATATATATTTGTTGACACAAATGTTTCAACCGTGATATTAGATATCTCACATCGAATGTGTACATGCCATTTGTGGAGGATATGACTGGTTTTTAGATGGGCATTTTTTTTACCTCTGTCTGACAGATATTTCCATTTGGACTGCATGTCTCTCTTCTTTAAAGGGTACATTTAATTTAATTTAGCTGACATGTTCTACTCCCTTTAAAGTTCAGCAGATAGAGGGGGAATTGGGGCTTGAGAATCCTACCGATTGCTCCAAAGACTGCTCACAAGCACTCACTTCAGAAAGCAGCAACACTCAGCTCCTGGATGAGCTCATGGACAGAGTAATGCACAGGCTCACTCATCATCATATAAATAATCGCTCCTATACTCATCCAGTAAAATGGGATGAGAGTAATTCGTATGTCACTCCATATGTCATTGTTACGTCCACACCGGTGTCCGCTTCAGCGACTTCTACTTCGATCAACAGGCATCGCCGTGTTCCTGCCGTGGATAGTGCTGATGATGGGAGAGGAGTCGATGCCAGCAGCGCTGGTGGGTGCAGGCTCCGCTCATCCACTGGCCTGGGTTTCCTTGGGATCTGCAGTACCACTGGCTGACTGTAAGTGGCGTGTGTCTTCCATCCGAAGTTACTATCATTACGCTACAACTAATGGGATGACACCACACTCTTCTTATTCTCCCTCCTATCTGCTAACCACTGCCAGAGATAGTTCTGTATTCCTGGTTCCTGTCCCGCCCTGTTCTGTTTAGTGATTCTGGTGTTCTGACTTGTTTCCTGACTACCTCTCCTGCCTGCTGCTTATGTACCTCACAGGCTGATCCGGATTTGACCTCTGCTACGTTTTCTGTTTACGTCCTTGCCTGCCGATTCTGTCCCTGTTCTGTATTTCCCAGTTTGACCCTTCCTGACTACTACTCTCATCGGACTGCAGCCTTCCACAGGTAGTGATCACCTTGGACCCTGTGTAATTCCAAATCCCTGTATAGGAGTTAAAGGGTTTCAGCATTCTAGGGGTCCTGCTTGGTGAGTGGCTTCCCTCTAGCCTGTCCATTACAGCCCGTCTGAGTCTGTGGATCCAGGCAGGCGTTACAGTCATGTAAGTGCTATACAAGTGGGAAATGTATTACTCGCCTACCATCCGTATGCCATGCATATGCAAAGTGTTTTTATTATCATCTTTTACATCATAGAATACTCTATGTAAATTCTTGTGAGTTGTCAGAAATAACAAAGCAATAAAATATCAATATATAGATAGATATCCTGGAGATAAATAATGTCCAACCACAACCCCCTACATATTTATTATAAACTTGCACCCATTAGTACCTTTCATGTGGCACTAAAGGGTGTTTAGTCTGGTAAACCTACTAAATAAATAATTAAAATAATGACGAGGTTTCCCCACTATTTTTGATAACCAGCACAGGTAAAGTAGACAGCTGTGGTATGTTATTATTAAGATGGGAATGGTTATGGTTCATGGGCCTTTCCCTAGCCTAAAAATACCAGCTACCAGCAGCACATTATATTTGATGGGCCAATTCTATCCTTTCACCTCGGCTCTTCTGATTGCCCTAGTGCGGTGGCAATCAGGGTAATAATTTTTGGAGTTGATGTCAGCTGTGTAGTGTCAGTTGGCATCAAGCCCCAATGTTAGTAATTACTTACCCAGTAAGTAAAAAGAAAGAAACACACACACAAAAAAAGTTTATTGAAAAAAAATGTATTTAAAAAAAAAACAAAACACTCCCAGACACTTTCCCTGTTTACACTTTCACTTTCCCAGTTTATTTAAAAAAACAAAAAACATTCAGGTCCATCGTAGCCCTGGTAATCCAAACTAGCCCACATATGAAAACCTGAAAGACATAAAAATATAAAAGTAAAAAAAATTAAAAAAACAAGAGACTGTCCCTTTAGTCATTATTTATCCCACTGTTCCAGCTTTCTATGTCTTAATGAAAATCCAAAAGTACCTGAATCCCCTGAGAGGACAATAGTTTCTGGTGGTTAAAGCATTGAGTCAAAAAGTTAGTGTTTATTTGCACAAAATTGTGCATCTATTAATTTCGATTCTTCTGTCTTATATCAGGGACATGGCGGACCTCTTGGCTAAGCTAAATGTCAGTCTGGAGGACAATACTTAACTGCTATGTATAGATGTTGAATCCCTTTACAGTAATATTCCTCATGACAAGGGATTATTGGTGGTAGAACATTTTCTTAAATCAAAGGCCATTATTTGCAACTCACATAATTCTCTTGTCCTCAGTCTCCTTCAATTTGTCCTTACACACAACTACTTCCTTTTTGACAGGAGGAATTTCCACCAACTCAAGGGAAAGTTTTGATGCAATCTTTTGCCAGGAGATGCAGACTCGGTGCTGAAATATGTACACCAAATTCCTGCACCAAATCTGCATCTTCTGGCAAAAAAACATATCTAAACATGCTGGAGTTTTGATGCCACTTTGATGAATTTTTTTTTTTTGCCAGCAGATGTGGTGCAGGAATTTGGTGTATAAATTTCATCACCAAAGCTACATCTCTTGGCACAAAAATGAACAAAAATAGTTTTGATCCCGTTTAGATATGGTTTTCTGCTAGAAGATGCAAATTTTGAGCAGAAAACTGGTGCAGACATTTAATCTGGTTTTCCCCAAAGCCTCTAGTAGTGAGGGTGTTGTGCTGCATGTGTGAGATTGGGTGCCACTTGGGAAGACTAATGTTGCAACAGCTGGCTCCAGGGATATGCACTCTGACAGTCACAGAAGGTAGGAACAGTACCAGCAGCCAGATTCGTGGATGGATGAATGCAGTAGCAGTGGCCAATGTGGAAACTCGCAGTAGCAGATATCGTGGTAAGTGGCCGGCATCAGCGGATATAGCAAGAAGCGGTATGCATAGACAGGTGCAGCAGTAGCAGTGGACTTGTAAAACACTGAAACACACATACGAATCAGTGCATACAGCATAAAGTAAACAGACAACAGCAGCAGCAGTACTGAGGACCTGAGAACTAGCAACGTATAGAACTCATTGCCAAGGCATTTCCATTAAAGGGAAGGTCCCTTAAATACCTGCAGGCTCTCAGCTGAGCTGAGCGGTCACTTCTAGAATGGCTTGGAATGTGTGAGTGCCAGTGTCCCCGCGGGAGAAGACAGTGCGGGTATGCCACTATGATGTGATCAAGGATGCTGTGACGTCCGAAACGAGTCTTCTGTGTGGTTTGCACCATGCCATAATTTTGGCTGTTTTACTGATGCTTCAATAAAGATACGGAACACTTTTATTTTACAATCAGACTGGAAGCTGGAATTTTTTCTTTTTCCTCAGTGCGGGTATGCCAGTATGGGAATTACACTTTGTCTACCATATTACGGTCGCTTGATTTTTGGAACTTAACCGTCTGTCAGGCCTCTCCGTCTAGGGACAGGAAGTTTGTTTCTGCCTGTAAAACAGGGGCCATGGGTTGCATGAGTAGCTTGCTTTACAGCCATTTTATCTAGTCCCACAATAGCATGTTGTCCCCTGTAAACTTTGGCAAATCACTAATCATAGCCCCAGAGGAACACTGCTCCTGATGGACTTGGTCACGGACTGGTGTAAACAAGTCACGGACAAGTGTAAACAGACATCAGGAATGCAATGAACCAAGAAAGGCAACTCATTGGTAACTTACAACAATTATTTACTTTACAGCAACTGCAAGTTAGAGGGAGGACAGGTAATCAAATAATGATACAAACATTCAATATGAAGCAAATCAATTCACAGTTGGCAATATGCAGTGTAAGAATCAACTGATATATTACATATAATTAATAAACATTTTTGTTGACTAATTTCACTAGCATTAACCTAATCCCTGTCTTTCTGTTCAGGAAGCGTCAGTGTCCCCAGACTGATAGTCACAGTACACACGTATGCAAGGAAACTCAAGTTCTTTTTAACTCTGTCTTACCCTATCTTAGTCTGAACCAGTCCGTGGTCTGAACAGCGTCTGATGCTGCCATGACACTGGTGAGTTTAGAGAAAAACACGGTGTGACAGACGTGTGCCAGCATCAGCGTGCCGAACACGTATGTGTCATGGCATGCACTTAATGAATGCTGCATGTGCGTGCCCATGGTGATGACATCCCTGAAGAATTAAAGGGGCTGAAAGCTGTTAAAATTGAGCGTTAGCCGGATAACCAAGCTGGTGGACCATCATTCAGTGCCACATTGTGGTCCACCGTACAAATATCCGCTGAGGCAGACTAAGGCGGGCTTTGCACGCTGCGACATCAGTAACAATGTGTTACCGATGCTGCAGCGATAGTCCCGCTCCCGTCGCACGTGCAATATCTAGTGAAAGCTGCCGTAGCGATTATTATCGCTACGGCAGTTTCACACGCACATACCTGCCGTGCGACGTCCCTCTGGCCGGCGACCCGCCTCCTTCCTAAGGGGGCGGGTCATGCAGCGTCACAGCGACGTCACACGGCAGGCGGCCAATTGAAGTGGAGGGGCGGAGATGAGCAGAATGTAAACATCCCGCCCACCTCCGTCCTTCTCATTGCAGCCGGCGGCAGGTAAGGTGAAGTTCCTCGCTCCTGCGGCTTCACACACAGCGATGTGTGCTGCCGCAGGAGCGAGGAACAACATCGCACCTGTCGCTGCACCGGCATTATGGAAATGTTGGAGGCTGCAGCGATGATACGATAACGACGCTTTTGCGCTCGTTCATCGTATCAAAAAGGTTTTACATGTTGCGATATCGACTGCGACGCCGGATGTGCGTCACTTTCGATTTGACCCCATCGACATCGCACGTGCAATGTCGCAACGTGCAAAGCCACCCTAACAGTCTGGGTCTAGTCCAATCGGACAGTCAGTTCATAGGAATGCTGGTTCCCAATTAAAGGCACATGTCAGCTTATAAAGTAACACTATGCAATATGGTTATTTTAAAGATCAAATGAATACTCCCTTTAGTACATTTTGCTCATACATGAGTTTTTCAATACTCTTTATAATGTTTTAAAACTAGTATTTACTTCAAGTCTAAACTATACTTTTCAAAAATAGCATTTAAATCTCCAAAGAGCTGACTTAGCATATACAGACAGAACAGCGGGAAACTCTCTATATTTAGCTCAAGCAAAACAGCGTTTTAGAAACCTTTCTATCCTAAAAATATGTTATATTATATGTCAGCAATCTGATTTTACCCACTTTCCTGTATTTAATTTACATTGTACATTCATTTTTTAAACTTATATCTTTCTTTACAATTTATTCGACTATGTGGGAAAATCAGTAACGATACCTACAAATGTTTGATGGTGCACTTGGGCTTGAGAAATAAAGGAGCCAAAAAGATCTACCATAAAGGAGGAGACGAGTAGTGAAAATGTGTGATATTTGGGAGATTTACCAATTGTGTATTAGGGCTTACTATCTTCTAGGTACAGTATTTTGCGGAAATAACACAATGAAGAGAATTTATAAAAACTGGTATTTTTTATGACTATCTAATAAAAGGTACACTGAAGAAAGATGAAACTAATTTATTAGGGGTGCTTGTCTCTCAATAAATTAGGTGTATTGTTTTTGTGTCTGTGCCATAATATCAAATATATGCATTTGTCAGGGCCGGGCGGTCGGGCAGACCCAGGAGGTGGATCCACTGGGCCGAACTCTAAGATGGTGGTAGGGAGTCCGGTAGCTGAAGCACTGATGGGCAGCAGAACAGTCCGTGCAAGTGAAGGTAGCGGAGGAGTCCCTGGGACCACGGAGTCACAGATGGCAGTCCGGGTGACGTAGCTCAGGTTCGGAAGCCAAGATGATGTCAGGCGGGGTCCGGAACCTTTGGAGCGAGATGACGGGTCACCGCAGGGATCCGAGATGGTACGGACTGTCAGATGGCAGACGGACAGCGTGCGGGGCTCGGGATTCAGCAGGACTGGATGGCGAGGCGGGATCAGCTATAGAAGAGAGATACGTAAGTATGGCAGGAAAACACAAGGAGACCTGACTCCTAGCTCAGAAAACACGAAGATCAGGCCCCGCCCCCTTGGACAAGAACCCCCTTTATACCCCGTACCTGTCTAACCTCATTTCCTGTTAATGGGCGCTGGCCCTTTAAGAAAGGGTCAGTGACCGCGCGCGCGCCCTAATGCGCATGCGCGCGGCCCGGGTGCCAGAAGCCAGGGAAGGAGGCTGAGAGGAGGATGCAGGGGAGCCGGCCAGGGCCTGGGAGGCCGTCGGGCGCCGGGATCGGCGGCCAGGGAGCCTAGGAAGGACGGGCACAAGAGACTGGGACGCGGGGAGCGTGGCAGGTGAGCCGGGGAGCGGGACAGGAGACCCGGGAAGGGGAGCCGAGGGCCCGGGGAGCGTGACAGTACCCCCCTCCCCACGCCCCCCTCCCCGCAACCGGGACATGAAGGCACGGATCAGAGGAGAGCCCACGTTCTCCCTGGGTTCCCAGGATCTATCCTCAGGACCATACCCCTCCCAGTCCACCAGGAAGAACTGCCGGCCACGAACAGTCTTCATGGCCACGATATCCCTTACCGCATAGATGTCGTCCTCAGCAATAGGAGGAGGAGCCGGACTGGCAGCAGCGGAGAAGGGACCAAGGAACACCGGCTGGAGTAGAGAGACGTGGAAGGAGTTGGGTATTTTCATCGTGGTCGGAAGCCTCAGTTTGTAGGAGACCTCATTGATCTTGCTGAGGACCTTAAACGGCCCGATGTAGCGAGGACCCAGCTTGTAGGAAGGTATCTTCAGTCGGATGTACTGGGAAGCAAGCCAGACCAGGTCACCAGGAGAGAAACACGGAGGATCTAGACGCCTTTTGTCAGCGTGTTTCTTCATCCGCTGGGAAGCGCGCCCAAGGGACGCCTTGACAGAGTCCCAAATGGTAGCGAAGTCACGGGCTACAGTATCAGCAGCAGGGACATCCGAAGAAGGGGATATAGGCAACGGGACGGAAGGCTGCAGTCCGTAAACGACATGGAAGGGAGATTTGGAGGACGACTCACTGACGTGGTGGTTATGGGAGAATTCAGCCCAAGGCAGAAGCGTGGACCAGTCGTCGTGATGGGCGTTGACATAGTGACGTAAGAAGGAGGTCAAGATTTGATTGACCCTTTCCACTTGGCCATTAGACTGAGGATGGTAAGCGGAAGAAAAGTCCAGAGTCACTCCCAGATGTTTGCAGAGAGCCCTCCAGAAGCGGGAGGTGAACTGAGTTCCTCTGTCGGACACGATGTGGGAAGGAAAGCCATGCAAGCGGAAGATATGTTGTATATAGGCTTCCGCGAGTTCCTGAGCAGAGGGCAGTCCGGGCATAGGGACGAAGTGAGCCATTTTGGAGAACCGATCCACCACGACCCATATGACTGTGTGTCCGGATGATACTGGCAAGTCCGTAATAAAGTCCATCGCTATGTGTTGCCATGGAACTGAGGGTATCGGCAGAGGCAGAAGACGGCCATAGGGCAGGTGTTTGGGCGTCTTGTTCCTGGCACAAGAGGGGCAGGCAGAGACAAAGGCGGCAACGTCCGTGCGAAGGGATGGCCACCAGTAATGGCGTACAATCGCACCCCATGTTCTCTTCTGGCCTGCATGGCCGGCTGTTTTCGAGGCATGACCCCAGTGTAACACTTTTTGCCTGTCGGTCTCAGAGACATAGGTCTTCCCGGGTGGTATCTGGGCCAGAGTGACAGGAGCCACCGGAACAATCTTGCTAGGAGAGATGATAGGTTGGGTAGTCTCTTCCTCCTGCTCCAGAGGCATGAGAGACCTAGACAAGGCATCAGCACGTATATTCTTGTCTGCGGGTCGGAAGTGAAGCTGGAAGTCAAACCTGGCAAAGAATAAGGACCACCTGGCTTGTCGTGGGTTCAGTCGCTGAGCGGACCGCAGGTATTCCAGGTTCTTGTGGTCCGTGTAGATAATCACAGGGTACACTGCTCCTTCCAGGAGGTAGCGCCACTCCTCCAGAGCCAGTTTGACCGCCAATAGTTCTCGGTCACCGATGGTGTAATTACGTTCAGGTGCTGAGAAGCTTTTAGAGAAGAAACCGCAAGTCACCATCTTCCCGGAGGAGGATTTTTGCATGAGCACTGCTCCGGCTCCTGAGGAGGAGGCATCCACCTCTAAGGTGAACTGGCGGTTTAACTCCGGTCGGTGGAGTACAGGAGAGGAGGCGAATGCTCGCTTCAGGGAGCAAAACGCGGCGTCAGCCGCAGGTGACCAGTCCTTTGGATTAGCCTCCTTTTTGGTCAGAGCGGAGAGAGGAGCAGTCAGGGCGGAGAAGTGAGGGATAAACTGGCGGTAGTAGTTGGCAAATCCCAGGAACCGTTGGATTGCCTTCAGTCCAGAAGGGGGAGGCCAGTGGAGGATGGAGGAGACCTTCTTTGGATCCATCTGCAGCCCAGTACCCGAGATGATGTATCCCAGGAAAGGAAGAGAAGACTGCTCAAAGACGCACTTTTCATATTTGGCGTAGAGACGATTCTCTCTCAGTCTTTGTAGAACCAGCTTTACGTTCTCTCTGTGGGTCTGGAGGTCCGGAGAGAAGACAAGGATGTCATCCAGATAAACTACTACACATACGTAGAGGAGGTCCCGGAAAATGTCGTTCACCAGTTCTTGGAATACGGCAGGAGCGTTACACAGACCGAAGGGCATCACGCAGTATTCATAGTGCCCATCGCGAGTATTAAACGCGGTCTTCCATTCGTCTCCAGAGCGGATACGAACTAGGTTGTAGGCACCCCGAAGATCCAGTTTGGTGAACACACGGGCTCCTCTGAGCCGATCGAATAATTCGGGGATGAGCGGTAGGGGGTACTTGTTTTTTATGGTAATCTGATTCAAGCCCCGGTAGTCAATGCATGGGCGTAGGTCACCCTCTTTCTTCTTAACGAAGAAGAAGCCTGCTCCCGCAGGAGAGGAGGATCTCCGGATGAATCCCTTTGCCAGGCTTTCCGTGATGTAGGTGGACATGGCCCTGGTTTCGGCTGGAGACAACGGATATATCCGTCCTCGAGGTGGTGTTGTTCCTGGGAGCAGGTCGATGGCGCAATCGTAGGGACGGTGTGGCGGAAGTACCTCAGACTCCTTCTTGTCAAAAACGTCCGCGAAGGACCAATAGGCCGAGGGCAGACCCGGTAGGTACTCAGGAACCGGAGGTCGTCGGACTGGTTGTATAGACTTTAAACATCTTTCATGACAGGCAGAGCCCCAACGGGTGATTTCGCCAGTACCCCAGCTGACTGATGGTTCGTGTGTTCGCAACCAAGGAAGTCCCAGCAGGATTTGATGGGACATGTGTGGAAGGACGTAGAGAGAGATGTTCTCGGTGTGCAGAGCACCGATACGCAGTTCCACCGGCTTGGTGATCCAGGAGATGGTATCAGAGAGGGGTCTCCCATCCACCGAGGCAATCAGTAGGGGCTTCTCGAGTAGAGTAACAGGCAGCTGGTATTTGTCCACCGTGGCCTGCTGGATAAAATTGCCTGCTGCTCCGGAGTCGAGGTATGCCTCAGCCGTGAAGCGCGTCTCTCCTGTTGATACTTGTACCATCCACATAACTGGGTCTGAGAGAGTCCCAGCACCTAGGGTGGCCTCTCCTACCAACCCTAGGCTTTGGAGTTTCCCGGCCTTTCCGGACAGGAGCGTAGGAGATGTGTGCCCTCTCCGCAGTAAAAGCAGAGGCCCTTGGCGAGCCGCTCTGCTCGACGTTGGTCAGACTGTCGTACTCGGTCAACCTGCATGGGTTCGTGGACAGGAATCCCAGCTGTTGATGACTGTGGCACAGAGGATTTCTGTGGCGGGGAGGAGTGCCGTACCGCACGTCGCTCACGAACCAGCTCTTTGGAGCGCTCCTGAAAACGAATGTCCACTCGAGTGGCTAGGGCAATCAGGGCATCTAGGGTGGAGGGCACGTCACGACCCGCCAACTCATCTTTGATGCGACTCGAAAGTCCTTCCCAGAAGGCGGCTGTCAGGGCCTCATTATTCCACCCGAGTTCAGAAGCCAAAGTGCGGAAACGGATGGCGTATTGGCCCACCGTCAGTGTTCCTTGACGTAGGCGGAGAAGTGATGAAGCAGACGCAGAGGCGCGTCCCGGCTCGTCAAAGGTACTGCGAAAGGCCTGCAGGAACTCTTGAAGATCCTTGGTCATGGGGTCCTCCTTCTCCCACAAGGGGTTCATCCACGCCAGTGCCTCGCCCTCCAGGTGAGACATTATAAAGGCGACCTTGGCTTGGTCGGAGGCGAACAGATGTGGCAGCTGCGTGAAATGAAGGGAACATTGGTTTATGAAGCCCCTGCAGGTCTTGGGATCTCCAGCATAACGAGGTGGTGACGCCAAACGGAGTCGGGAGGCATCCGACGCGGCTGCCACTGGTGCGGGAGCCGTGGATTGCCTAGTGGGGGACCTGGTTGCCGCAGGCGTCATTGATGCTTGTAACGTGTACAGGCGGGTGTCCACGGAGGTCATAAATTGCAGCATGCGGGTCTGGACTTCACGCTGGCGTTGGAGTTCCTCTTGCAGGGCCAATAGTGCTGCAGCGGGATCCATGGCCTGATCTTACTGTCAGGGCCGGGCGGTCGGGCAGACCCAGGAGGTGGATCCACTGGGCCGAACTCTAAGATGGTGGTAGGGAGTCCGGTAGCTGAAGCACTGATGGGCAGCAGAACAGTCCGTGCAAGTGAAGGTAGCGGAGGAGTCCCTGGGACCACGGAGTCACAGATGGCAGTCCGGGTGACGTAGCTCAGGTTCGGAAGCCAAGATGATGTCAGGCGGGGTCCGGAACCTTTGGAGCGAGATGACGGGTCACCGCAGGGATCCGAGATGGTACGGACTGTCAGATGGCAGACGGACAGCGTGCGGGGCTCGGGATTCAGCAGGACTGGATGGCGAGGCGGGATCAGCTCTAGAAGAGAGATACGTAAGTATGGCAGGAAAACACAAGGAGACCTGACTCCTAGCTCAGAAAACACGAAGATCAGGCCCCGCCCCCTTGGACAAGAACCCCCTTTATACCCCGTACCTGTCTAACCTCATTTCCTGTTAATGGGCGCTGGCCCTTTAAGAAAGGGTCAGTGACCGCGCGCGCGCCCTAATGCGCATGCGCGCGGCCCGGGTGCCAGAAGCCAGGGAAGGAGGCTGAGAGGAGGACGCAGGGGAGCCGGCCAGGGCCTGGGAGGCCGTCGGGCGCCGGGATCGGCGGCCAGGGAGCCTAGGAAGGACGGGCACAAGAGACTGGGACGCGGGGAGCGTGGCAGGTGAGCCGGGGAGCGGGACAGGAGACCCGGGAAGGGGAGCCGAGGGCCCGGGGAGCGTGACAGCATTGTGCTCGAGTAGGCTTACATTATAATTTACACCACTTGCTGGAGTAAAATACAGTAAATTTATGGGGCCATGGGTGCCATACGCCCACTAACACTAAGCTTCACTAACGTCTTAGAAGTGGCGTAAGAAGCAGAAACACAAAGATGAAGTGAATAATGATAAAGAAATAATGCCTGCTCTATAATTTGCAGTTTTTTTTATACCAGAGAAATTACGTACGAACAATCAAAAATTCCCCACATTGTCCATTTTCTCTAAAGCTAATTACAGAAAGTTCTGAAACTAGTTTATATTAGATTACCTATAAATCTTAGGAGAAAGCTAATACACGATTATAGTCTTTTTTATTTTTTTTTTATTTTTACTAAATGTGTAAGTACTGCAATCCTTAAACACTAGAACTACTGAGGTAGTCATTTTGACTACTTTGCACTATGTATTTCTATATAGGTGTCACGAGTTTAGTAGTTCTAGTGTTAAAACACATTTTCTTTAATATTATATTATAAGTTTCAAAAACATGATTCTGTTCAAAAACATGATTCTGTTTGGAATGTATTACCATTTGTGAGTTTCCATTGCATGTGCTGTCTTTTTCATGAATACTTGCTGGGTTGTCCTTTGAATGTGGTTTTTGTGGTTTTTGAAAACAGAGACATGGACAAAAAATAATAACCTATTTTGAACCCAAAGAGGAGTCACATAAGTAAATTCCTTCCATTCTGGTTTGGTTTGAGAAGTCTTTAATTTACATTGTCTTAGGACTCTGTACATAACAGCTAGTACCGACAAGAAAACAAAGGTTTACAGTCATGGCCAAAAGTTTTGAGAATTACACCAACATTATTTTTTCACATGATCTGTTGCCCTCTGGTTTTTAATTGTGTTTGTCTGATGTTTACATCACATACAGAAATATAATTGCAATCATATTATGACTTCGAAAAGGTTATATTGATAGTTAGAATGAGTTAATGCAGCAAGTCAATATTTCCAGTGTTGACCCTTCTTCTTCAGGACCTCTGCAATTCTCCCTGGCATGCTCTCAATCAACTTCTGGACCAAATCCTGACTGATAGCTGTCCATTCTTGCATAAGCACTGCTTGCATTTTGCCAGAATTTGTTAGTTTTTGTTTGTCCACCCGTCTCTTGATGATTGCCCACAAGTTCTCAATGGGATTAAGATCTGGCCGACGAATTAGCTGGACCAATAGCAGAGATAAGAAGTACAGAGACCTAAAAAATAACTTTTACTTCATTTGCAAATAAAAAATGAACATCCGTTCATTGATATGAGTTAAAACCAAGGTAGCAATAGTCCAATCTTATGGACAGAGAGTGGGCCTATAAATAAGATGTATCAAGACCCAAACAATACGGACTTTTTTGGCCGCGGCAAGCTTGAATTAGGTTGGATACACGCCTGAGTGCGGGATTCGCGCACCTGTGGCCGGTCATGATAAAGTGATGCCCAGTGACGTCCGCTGTTGATATCCCACCTGGACTCCCCTGATGATCCACATTGAAACGTTGGGAGTGGGAACCTTTGATTATTTGCCTGATTTGATGTTTTTGGCCGTATGGGATTTGATGTGCTGAGTGACAGCCCCCCTTATTGTGCCGATATCCTACATTATGCCCGCCTTTGACCTCGGGACATGGTAAGACCGTTCCTATCCTTATAGGAAACTTTTTTACGGTTCTTAAGTATCCGAGTATTGCCTGTGACACATATATGAATATTTTCCCATGATTGGGGTTCTCAATATGATAAACTGTATAGTGTGCACATGATTATCCTACCCCAGCTGGCAACAGTGCTTGAGGTGGTGTGATTGCTCAATCACCTTAAAACCAGCTGAGGCAGTCCGTATTGTTTGGGTCTTGATACATCTTATTTATAGGCCCACTCTCTGTCCATACGATTGGACTATTGCTACCTTGGTTTTAAGTCATATCAATGAACGGATGTTCATTTTTTATTTGCAAATGAAGTTAAAGTTATTTTTTAGGTCTCTGTACTTCTTATCTCTGCTGTTGGTCCAGCTAATTCGTTGATATTACCGTGGATCCTTGATATTGTATATTGCTACTTTCCCGGATTAAGATCTGGAGAGTTTCCAGGCCATGGACCCAAAATCTCTATGTTTTGTTCCATGAGCCAATTAGTGATCACCTTTTCTTTATGGCAAGGTGCTCCATCATGCTGGAAAAGGCATTGTCGGGCGCCAAACTGCTCTTGGACAGTTGGGAGAAGTTGCTCTTGAAGGACATTCTGGTACCATTCTTATTCATGGCTGTGTTTTTAGGCAAGACTGTGAGTGAGCCGATTCCCTTGGCTGAGAAGCAACCCCACACATGAATCGTTTCAGGATGCTTAACAGTTGGCATGAGACAAGACTGGTGGTAGCGCTCACCTCTTCTTCTCCTAATAAGCTGTTTTCCAGATGTCCCAAACAATCGAAAAGGGGATTCATCTGAGAAAATGACTTTACCCCAGTCCTCTCCCTGTACCTTTTGCAGAATATCAGTCGGTCCCTGGTGTTTTTTCTGGAGAGAAGTGGCTTCTTTGCTGCCCTCCTTGAAACCAGGCCTTGCTCAAAGAGTCTCTGCCTCACAGTGCATGCAGAAGCACTCACACCAGCCTGCTGCCATTGCTGAGCTAGCTCGGCACTGCTGGTAGTCCGATCCCGCAGCTGAAACAGTTTTAAGATACGGTCCTGGCGTTTGCTGGTCCTTCTTGGGTGCCCCGGAGCCTTTTTGGCAACAATGGAAGCTCTCTCCTTGAAGTTCTTGATGATGCGATAGATTGTTGACTGAGGTGCAATCTTTGTAGCTGCGATACTCTTCTCTGTTAGGCCATTTTTGTGCAGAGCAATGATGGCTGCACGTGTTTCTTTAGAGATAACCATGGTTAACTGAAGAGAAACAATGATACCAAGCACCAGCCTCCTTTTAAAGTGTCCAGTGGTGTAATTCTTACTTAATCATGACTGATTGATCGCCAGCCCTGTCCTCATCAACACCCACACCTGTGTTAATGGAACAATCACTAAAACAATGTTAGCTGCTCCTTTTAAAGCAAGAATGCAATGCTGTTGAAATGTGTTTTGGGGGTTAAAGTTCATTTTCTTTGCCAATATTGACTTTGCAAGTAATTGCTGTTAAGATGATCACTCTTTATGACATTCTGGAGTATATGCAAATTTCCATTAGAAAAACATAAGCAGTAGACTTTGTAAAAATTAATATTTGTAGCATTCTCAAAACTTTTGGCCATGACTGTACAGTTTGTATATTTTTACCCTACACATCTTTTATGTATCTCTTTATCTATCTATCTAGCTATCTATCGATCTACAGTGGGGAAAATAAGTATTTGATACACTGCCAATTTTGCAAGTTTTCCTACCTACCAAAAATGGAGAGGTCTGTAAATGTTATCGTAAGTACACTTCAACTGTAACAGACAAAATACCTACCAAAAAAACCCCAGAAAATCACATTGTATGATTTTTAGATAATTAATTTGCATATTATTTCATGAATAAAGTATTTTATTCAACAGAACTTAATATTTGGTAGAAACCTTTGTTTGCAGTTACAGATGTCTGATGTCCCTGTAGTTCTTGACCAGGTTTGCACACACTGCAGCAGGGATTTTGGCTCACTCCTCCATACTATTCTTCTCAAGATCTTTCAGGTTTTGGGGCTTTTGCATAGCAACTTCGAGATTCAGCTCCAATGCCTCCTTTGGATCATTCAGATGATCATTGGAAAACTTTAAACAGGCCTGGATATGCGCTGAAGGGAGCAGGAGGGTCTTGAGTGCCCTTCAGGATTTCAATCCAAGATGGTGTAGTGTGTTACAGTGTCGCCCAGGGATAGGGAGTACTCAGAACCAGGCCAATGATAAAGATAAAGTTAACACATTACAACCATACATCTTCCCACATCGGGAGGTACGTTTGCTTAACCTTTAACTATCCTGCCACCCCCCACCTGCGGTGCAGGTGGCCTCCTCCAGGAACATGAGGACGTTCAACAGGGGTGACAGTCCATAAAACAGTCATTCTTTAAACTTGCGGGTAGCCGTCCATGTTCCGCTACCACTGATGCTGCTGCTCCCACTCCGAGTACGGGACACGAGTTCCGTGCTCTGCCTCCTGCTCAGGAGCCAGGCCCACTCGGATGCCCTCGGCGCCGGCTACAACCGCCCTCGCTAACTGCCGAGGGCCCCATCGCTCAGTGTCCTGCTCCAACTCTCTGCAGGTGCACCCCGGCTGCTCCACAGTCAGGACGGGGCATTTGGGAGCAGCTGGCGCTGCAGCTGGGGGCGATTTCAGGATGGGTGGTGCCGTCGTTGCGGCCGAGCGGACTGCCGGAGCCGATGTCATCACCGTTGCGGCCATGCTCGGGGCTGGGTGAGATGTCATCAGGGTTGCAGCCTGGCTCGGGGCCGGACAGGATGTCATCGGGGTTGCAGCCTGCTGTGACATCTTGCCGCTCTTGTGTCCAGGAATGGAATTTTTGAGTCCTGGCGTCCCTGTACTTTACAGTTCCGGTTACATGTCACCGCTTCTCTGCCTGCCCCCCCTTGGTCTTTTGCGAGCACTCCTTCCGGCCGTGTTCCCAGGGAGCGGGGCTTCAACTTCACGCCGTTTTTGGGGAAGAAAAAGATGGTGCCGTTGTTTTGACACCAAAAATGGCGGGCAAGACGCCGGCAGGTCAAAATTTTTCAAACAGTTCACGGATTACAAGGCGCACGTCATCCAGGTCACGGATGGGGTAAGAATCCTGTTTGTGACTAGAGATGAGCGAGCCTCTAGAGCCTTGAGTTAGGTTCAGTTCGTCGAACGGAGGCCGCGTTCGAGTTCGGTTCGGCGAGCCGTTCGACGAACCTCTTGAACCCCATTGAAACCAATGGGAGGCAAACACAAACACATAAAAACACATAATAAACATACACATACAGTTAATAAACATTGCCATAACACCTGTCCCCGCGATGCGTCCTGCACTCTGTCTCCTGACGCTTTTCCTTCCGATAATCGCTGCGTCCTCCCGGTAACCAGCACCAGCATAGGACCTATCGTGACGTCAAAATATCCATGTGACCAATCACGTGTCTATTATCTTATTGGCTACAGACTGGTCACATGGCTTTGACGACATGCTAGGTCCTGTCAGTGCATCTCTCCAGTATGCGGTGATCGTTTGTGTATCTCCGTGTACCGGCGACATGCTCTGGCACACGGTCGGCTCCCCGTTCTGCTTCCTCATTCCATTATTCACCGGCTGCCAGAGCCCGTCAATACTGGAGATCACCGTTGCTATAGCAACGCACCTGTCAGTGGTGACGTCACTGCTAACAGCACGCAGCTGCTTTTCACTCACTGAGTGAATAGACTGCACGGGATCAGCAGCGTTCTTCCTCCCATGCAGCGCTGCTGATGTAGCAGAGCTGCATGGGTTGAAGTAGAAAGAAGACAGAAGAGCATGGATCGTGGAGGGATAAGAGGGAGTAATAAACATGGAGTCTCTAAGTGTGTCTGTGTATTTATTTCTATTAAAGTATTTTTTCTCTGTATGGTGTCTTTTTTTTTTAACCCTTTATTGGAGATTCTTAATGGTCGGGTCAAACTTGCCTGACATTAAGAATCTCTGGCTTAATACTAGCTAGTAAAACAAAGATAGTATTAACTCATTATTACCCAGCAAGCCACCCGGCTCCAGGGCTGTTGGAAGAGTTGGATACAGCACCAGATGATGGCGCTTTTATGAAGGCACCATTTTCTGGGGCAGCTGTGGATTGCAATTCGCAGTGAGGGGGCCAGAAAGCTCTGGCCAACCTGTGCTGCGGATTCCATTCCCCAGCTGCCTAGTTGTACCTGGCTGGACACAAAAATGAGGCGAAGCTCATGTCGATTTTTTTTTTAATTATTTCATGAAATTCATGAAATACTTAAAAAAAAGGCTTCCCTATATTTTTGGTTCCCAGCCGGGTACAAATAGGCAGCTGGGGGTTGGGGGCAGCCGTACTTGCCTGCTGTACCTGGCTAGCATACAAAAATATGGCAAAGCCCACATCATTTTTTTGGTAGGCAAAAAACTCCTGCATACAGTCCTGCATGGAGTATGCTTGTAGTTCTGCAGCTGCTGTCTGCTCTCCTGCATACACTAGTGAATGGAGCATGCTGAGCCATGTCATTCTGCAGCTGCTGTTTTCTCTCCTCCATACAGACAGACAGAAGCTGCAGAACTACAAGGCTCAGCAAACTCCATCCAGGACTGTATGCAGGAGTTTCCCCCCCAAAACAAAATTATGTGGGCTTCGCCATGTGTCAGGTTCAAGGGCCTGAATCACATGACACATCAGCTGATTGTATAAACGGCTTTTATACAATCAGCTGATGCATCAGTGCAAAATAAACCAAACTACACACTTCAGTGCAGACTCCTGTCCGACAGCATCAGCTGATAGTTTAGCCAGCCGGGTGGCAAAAAGCCGGCCACACTGTGCAACTTATAGTGTCAGCTGATTCCGTCAGGTGACCGCATCAGTTGATCATCGCCAGGTCTGAGAAAGAGAGAGAGAGAAAGAAGAGAGAGAGAAAGAGAGAAAGAGAGAAAGAAGAGAGAGAGAAAGAAGGGAAAGAAGAGAGAGAAAGAAAGAGAGAAAGAAGAGAGAGAGAAAGAGAAAGAAGAAAGAGAGAAAGAAGAGAGAGAAAGAAAGAGAGAAAGAAGAGAGAGAAAGAAGAGAGAGAGAAAGAGCGAAAGAGAGAAAGAAGAGAGAGAGAAAGAAGAGAAAGAAGAGAGAGAAAGAAAGAGAGAAAGAAAAGAGAGAGAAAGAGAGAAAGAAGAGAGAGAGAAAGAAGAGAGAGAAAGAAAGAGAGAAAGAAGAGAGAGAAAGAAGAGAGAAAGAGAGAAAAAAGAGAGAGAACGAGAGAAAGAAGAGACAGAGAAAGAGAAAGAAGAGAGACAGAGAAAGAAGAGAGAGAGAAAGAGGAGAGAGAAAGAAGAGAGAGAAAGAGAAAGAAGAGAGAGAGAAAGAGAGAAAGAAGAGAGAGAGAAAGAAGAGAGAGAGAAAGAAGCGAAAGAAGAGAAAGAAGAGAAAGAAAGGAGAGAGAGAGAAAGAAAGGAGAGAGAATGGAGAGAAAGAAAGGAGAGGGAGAAAGGAGAGGGAGAAAGGAGAGAAAGAAAGGAGAAAGAAAGGAGAGAAAGAAAGGAGAGAGAGAAATGAGAGAGAGAAAGAAAGGAGAGAGCGAAAGGAGAGAAAGAAAGGAGAGAGAGAAAGGAGAAAGAGAAAGGAGAGAAAGAAAGGAGAGAGAGAAAGGAGAGAGAGAAAGGAGAGAGAGAGAGAGAAAGGAGAGAGAGAAAGAAAGGAGAGAGAGAGAGAGAGAGAGAGAGCTCACAGCTGATGTCCAGCTCCTCCCCTCAGTGCATAATTAAATAATTATAAATATATTATTGTAACGACTGAATGCCAGTCGTTATGACTATTAAGATACGATGGCACTATGGAAAATCAAAGGACACAAAGATGGTGAATAACAGTTTTCTTTATAAGTCTCAAAAAATTATTTTACAAAAAAAACCCAGTTCTCTTACAAATTATGGGCCACAACAGCCCGGAATAAACAATAACAGTTTATGCAACTTGGAGGACTTCAAGTGTCGGTCTGTAGGGATGAACTGGACTATATTTCCCCCCACTATACCGCTCCCTCCCTTATCTATTAATGGGGCTTACCAGGGTGCACTACTACAGATAATGGCATGTGATCCCTCCAAGGATATAATCTTACAACCACCTCCCCTTATTTTTACAATTCAATTAGGTTACCCGGCCACCTTCCCATATACTTTCACAATCAAGTAAATATATGTACATGTACCTTTATACCTGTACCTCTACCTCTACTGTGTACCTCTATTCAATATTCGGTACCTCACTGCCCCCAGACAGTGTGATGAAGCAAAGGCAGAATAGTCTTATTATCAGCACAACACAGCTTAACCTCCAATAACTTCTGGTTCAGAGCAAATGCCTCAGGATAAGCAAACACCGCTCCTTCTCAGTAAATAATCTGTAGAATAATCTTCCTTCTTCTTTATCCTATCTATCTGTCCCTGACTGACTATTATACACCGATCGGTCTCAGGTCAATTGTTACTCACTGAAGTCTTTCACTCAAGAAGGCGTCCGTCCCCTCAGACTGCTTCTGATTCACTCTTAGATGATTTTGTCCAAACAGTTTCTGGAGAAAAATTCACACAGATGAATTCCCCTCGTCAGGGGCAGTAGGAGCTCCAAGAAAAAAAACGAGTAAGCAGTCCATAAAAAGAAAATAAACCAGGCAATTCTATGAATCCAAACTCGGGAAAAGAACAGCCGTCTTTCTCTTGCGCCATCCCTCAGATCTTGACTGAAATTTTTAACCGTCTCTCTCAGTCTACGCTACCAGGGAAGCCTAATGTAACCCATTACTGTCTAGCAGTGTGCCTGACCTCTAGTGACACCTAGTGGCCATTTAAATTATAGCATAAATATAAAATGTGCAATACAGGGTAATATTGTGGTACCGTGTTAGCCAGAAAAATCAATTAAAAAGCATAAATATATAAAATACATTAACAAACATGCAAGTTTATCTTATGTACATTTTCCTCCTGTTACACTCCACCCCACTTAAGTTTTGGCATCCCGACAAATCAATTTCTACATCTTACATGCAGTACATATTCTTCAGGGTTGTACCGTATCGGAGGAACATCAGCCGTACTCCTTTCAGATGTTCGGATTTTTTTTTTAACCCTTTATTGGAGATTCTTAATGGTCGGGTCAAACTTGCCTGACATTAAGAATCTCTGGCTTAATACTAGCTAGTAAAACAAAGCTAGTATTAACTCATTATTACCCAGCAAGCCACCCGGCTCCAGGGCTGTTGGAAGAGTTGGATACAGATCTTCGTAATTCAGTACCTGTCGTGTTCGTGGGGGCGATTTCCATGTCTGGCGGCTCAACGACACTTGGGGGTAGCTCTGGAGCAACTGGAATCTGCAATGCCGGATCTTGGTCATCTGGTTCCACATTACTGAAATCATCACAGCAGTCACACACAAGGTTATTTGGCTGACCCGTGATTGGTGGATCAGGCGAGACAGGTGGGCATGTGGGTGTGTCGGAGATACACCTTTTCAACCAGTTCCGGTGCAACGTACGACGGGGCCCGACACATCCTTCAGGGATCACAGTGTACACACTTCCCCCTGTAAATGGTCTGTCCACCACAGTGTAAGGTGTGGCCTCCCACTGATCGTCCAACTTTCCACCTGGGCGAGTAACTCGTACAAGCATCCTATCGCCCACTAGGAACTCATCTCAATGCACCAGTCCACGATCTCAATGGGGATGGTCCCGCACTCGTTCCCCCACTATCCTGTGGATTTCCCGCAGCTTCCATTGGTGACTCTGAACCCATTCACTGGCTGTGCGATAATTGAGTTACTCAGGTACTGACAAGTTTAGTTCCTCGAGCTCCCTCCCAGGCCGCCCAAACATCATCATGTAAGGGGTAAACCCGGTAGTGCTATGGACTCTATTGTTATAGGCCCACACAAGTTCAGGGATGAACTCAGTCCACCTCGCCTTCTGTTGCTGTTCAAGCGTCCTCAACATCTGTAGAAGCGTACGATTGAACCGCTCACAGGCCCCATTCCCTTGCGGATGGTAGGGTGTCGTTCGCGATTGTTTGATGCCATAGACCTGCAGACACTCAGTCATGAGTTTACCCTGGAAGCAGGCCCCTTGATCTGAATGTATCCGTTGTGGACACCCGTAGGTCGGGATAAAATGTTTATAGATTGCTTCCGTTGCCGTTTCAGCGGTCTGGTCCTTAGTGGGGACAACCACGGCAAATTTTGTGAAGTGATCAGTCATCACCAGGCACGAATGATGTCCACTCCTAGAATACCCAATTGTCAGGTAATCTACCATTAACACCTCCAGCGGGGCGGATGTCACGATGGATTGAACATGGGCCCTTTGTTCAGGGGACTTATTCAACTCGTATGGCCGGCATCAAGCATACACCTCCCTTACAACTTCTTCTAAGCCGGGAGTGTATACAAATCGGTGCAACCATCGATAAGTTTTCTCAGACCCAAGGTGAGCACCCTGAGTATGAGCCTCGCGAGCAATGTCTAGGGCTGCCGAGGATGGGATTACCACCTACCATCAGTATCCTAACTCAGTGGCAAGTAGATCCAGCGATACAGCACTCCCTTTGTTATTGTCAGTCTATCCCACTGCCGTAACAACTTTTGCTCCTTCGAGCTCAGCTGAGCTCTAGCTTTCACATCAGGCCAAGTTTTCTGATTCACCCACCTCTTTACTCGTGACAGCCCAGGGTCTGCGTTCTGTAGATCAGCCCATTCTTGACGAGTCTTCCCCAGCAATCTGGCTACAAGTGTCACCACCCCACTTGAACGTGCCAGATCTACAAATTCAGGTACTCGCCTCAGCTCAGGAATCTCGGTATCCTCGAGATCTTCGTCTACCTCATGCCCTGGCGCATCTCGTGTTACCCATGACAGGGCATCTGCGTTGGAGTTCTCTTTGCTGGACCGGAACCGAATCCAGTAATTAAATTTGGACATTCGCGCCACCCATCGCTGTTCTAACGCTCCCAGTTTGGCGTTCTCCAGATGAGCTAGTGGGTTATTGTCTGTCATTACAAGAACCTCCGACCCTGCTAGATACTCAGCAAATTTTTCGGTCATGGCCCACACCAGGGCTAACATCTCCAATTTGAACGAACTATAGTTATCAGGGTTGCGCTCAGTGTCCCGTAAGGACCGGCTGGCATATGCAACAACCCTCTCCCGTCCCTCTTGCTCTTGGGCCAACACTGCTCCCAGCCCATGCAGACTTCCGTCTGTATACAGAGTAAAGGGTCGGTCAAAGCGAGCATATGCCAACAGAGGTGCCTGTATGAGAGCGGCCCAAATTTGATCGAACGCTTGTTGTTGTCGGTCGGTCCATCGAATAGGCTGATTCCTGGGGCCCTGAAAAGTCCCCCTCAATAACTCATTCAATGGTTCAGACATCTTAACGAAGTCCTTCACAAACCGACGATAGTATCCGGCCAAACCGAGCAAGGCCCGCACGTCTCTCACAGTCCTGGGGATGGGCCACTGCTGGATAGCCTCTATCTTGCTCTCGGTCAGACGTACCCCATCTGCTGACACCACATGTCCCAGATATTCAATCTGGGTCTGGAACAAGCGACACTTCTTGAGTTTGATCTTGAGGCCATTGTCTTTTAGCCGGTGTAGCACTTGCCAGAGCTTCCTCAGGTGATCCTCAAATGATTCTCCAAATATAATTACATTGTCCAGATATATCAACACAGATTCAAAATTGTAATCACCTAGACAGTATTCCATCAGTCGCTGAAATGTGGCCGGGGCATTAGTTTGTTCAAAAGGCATTCGATTAAACTCATAGAGTCCCATTGGTAGGATGAAAGCTGTTGTTTGACGATCCTTAGCTGCCATGGGTACCTGCCAAAAGCCACTAGCCATGTCCAATGTGGAGAAGTATTTTGCCTTTCCCAGAGCAGACAGAGACTCCTCAATCCTTGGCAACAGGTATGAGTCACGCACGGTCTGCGCGTTCAGCTTGCGATAATCAACACAAAACCGTATGGACCCGTCCTTCCTCTGAACTAGTACAAACGGTGCAGCCCAGGGACTCTGACTCGGGTGGATAACGCCATTATCCAACATTTACGCTAACATACTCTTGACCTCCTGATAAAGATTCGGGGGAATCTGGGGATATCTCTCTCGGATTGGGGCCAGGTCCCCTGTGGGTATCTCGTGTTCTACCGCCTTTCTGCAGCCAAAGTCTTCATCACTCCTGGAAAAGGCAGACTGGTATTCCCATAGGGTAGTCTGTAGCTGGTGCACCTGTTCCGGCGTTAGCTGAGTTGCATCCATCCCCATCAGCTCTATGATCTTCTTACCATTCCACATGGGCGTGGGTGACTCTTCTTCTGCTGCCTGCATCGACAGAGTCCAAGCAGTCTGGCGGTTCGCTGTCAACGTGAACTGATTCTTGTGGAGAACTTCTCCACCGCACACATACACATTGGCCAGTTTTGAACCCGCCACCAAAGTCGCCTCATGGCTCTGCAAATTCAGGCACCTAACCGGCACCCCCCCATTTTGTACAGTGACCAGCGTCCTGGCGATCATGAAGCCTTCCATGCTTTCGGACTGTCTCACTGGCTCCAGAATTACTTCCACACCATTCAGCTTCCTATTGGACCCCACTGGCATCAACACCAGCTTCTCTGACCTGGAGCGATAGTTACAGCGGGGCCACGTGGGATGTACACGGCTCCCACTGCTCTTCCTCCTGCTGAACTCTTCTGTATACCACACGAACGGACCACCTGCTGTAGGTCTCTCTGCGTGACCTTATGAGTTGTTGCTCTTTTCCAGTATCCTGGGCCATCGCACTCAAACAGAAGAGAATCCAGTTCCCTCAGGGGACCACCGGGAGATTTGGCCTTGCCTGCGTCTTCACGAGTATCACTCCCTTGGTTCCCAGCTCCTGTCCGCACAGCTGCACCTTCATCCATGCGATACCCGCTACTGGAATCTCTTCATTGTTAGCCGCTTTCAGTTTTAATAAATGCCCCGATTCTGGTTTAGCAGCCTTGAGTACGTCTGGAAATATTCTACCGGCATAGTCGTTACCTCTGATCCAGTGTCTACCAGACACACAACTTTCTTCCCAGCAAACTGTACCTCCAGTACAGGACTCTCCGCAATCAGATCTTCTGAGCAGAGTTCGGGCATTGGTTCTGGGTTCTGCCTCGCCGTATGCCCGGCTACAGCGAGGGCTTCCCTTTTACCACCGTCAGTTTCTTCTGTTCTGCCCTTCCGGCAATCTCGTTGCAGATCTCCAAGCCTTCCGCATCTCCAGCACTGGATAGGCCCTCTCATCCCATTTCTTGCTGCCTCTGATCTGGGACGAGCCGCTGTTCCTTGCTGTGTATAATGCTGTGACTGCATCTCCAACATAGGAGGCGGCATTTGTCCAGGCATGGGAGTACAGGGGCCCATTGGTGCTGGGTTGGTCAGAGGCATCCCCTGAGCCCGCATTTGTTGCATCTGTTCCGCCAGACCCTCCACAGTCTTCTGCAAGGCTGCTAGCTGTCCCTGGACAGGGTCTCGACTCAATTCCCTTGTGTCAACCACCTGCATGTTACAACATTTAGGGGCAGGCTTCACCTCCAGGGTACGCGCCACTGCCTCTTCTTGTATTTCAGCGTAGGTAACACCAGGGGTCCTCCTTGCCTTCAGTAGTAGTTCACTCCTTAACATCTCATTTTGGAGCCCCTCAATGAACTGATCCCGTAAAATGCGATCAACCTCGGCCTCAGAGCCCACCGTTACATTCGACTTCTTCTTAATTTCCTGATGCAATTCTTCCAATGCGATGCCATACTATATCAGACTTTCTCCGCTCCTCTGGGTACGAGCGAACAACTATACTCGCAGTTGTCCGGCCGTTGCCACATGGTCAAAAGCCTTTTCCAAGACTGAATTATTTCATCCACTGTCTTCCGTTGGCCTTCTGATTTCAGCAGAACAACCTTGCAGGCATCCCCTTCCAGAGCATTCAGAGCGACCTCGGGTTGCAGTTTGGGGTGTACGCTGTGCAAGGCAATGGCGTTCTTCAGCCGGCCCACCCAGTCACTGAACAGTAAGTTATACCCATCGAATTTAGCCAGGTGATTTAGCAGCGCGCCCATTGCAGAGCACCCTATTAGCCGCTCACTGCTGGTCACCAAGGGGGAAAGGGGGGTGAAGTACTACAGGGGGTGTTACAGTGTCTCCCACCTGATCAGTCGTTATGATTATTAAGATACGATGGCACTATGTAAAACCCTGGGACACAAAGATGGTGAATAACAGTTTTCTTTATAAGTCTCAAAAAATTATTTTACAAAAAAAAGCCAGTTCTCTTACAAATTATGGGCCACAACAGCCCGGAATAAACAATAACAGTTTATGCAACTTGGAGGACTTCAAGTGTCGGTCTGTAGGGATGAACTGGACTATATTTCCCCCCACTATACCGCTCCCTCCCTTATCTATTAATGGCGCTTACCCGGGTGCACTACTACAGATAATGGCATGTGATCCCTCCAAGGATATAATCTTACAACCACCTCCACTTATTTTTACAATTCAATTAGGTTACCCGGCCACCTTCCCATATACTTTCACAATCAAGTAAATATATGTACATGTACCTTTATACCTGTACCTCTACCTCTACTGTGTACCTCTATTCAATATTCGGTACCTCACTGCCCCCAGACAGTGTGATGAAGCAAAGGCAGAATAGTCTTATAATCAGCACAACACAGCTTAACCTCCAATAACTTCTGGTTCAGAGCAAACGCCTCAGGATAAGCAAACACCGCTCCTTCTCAGTAAATAATCTGTAGAATAATCTTCCATCTTCTTTATGCTATCTATCTATCTATCCCTGACTGACTATTATACACCGATCGGTCTCAGGTCAATTGTTACTCACTGAAGTCTTTCACTCAAGATGGCGTCCGTCCCCTCAGACTGCTTCTGATTCACTCTTAGATGATTTTGTCCAAACAGTTTCTGGAGAAAAATTCACTCAAGTGAATTCCCCTCGTCAGGGGCAGTAGGAGCTCCAAGAAAAAAAACGAGTAAGCAGTCCATAAAAAGAAAAAAAAAACAGGCAATTCTATGAATCCAAACTCGGGAAAAGAACAGCCGTCTTTCTCTTGCGTCATCCCTGAGATCTTGACTGAAATTTTTAACCGTCTCTCTCAGTCTACGTTACCAGGGAAGCCTAATGTAACCCCTTATTGTCTAGCAGTGTGCCTGCCCTCTAGTGACATCTAGTGGCCATTTAAATTATAGGATATATACACAATGTGCAATACAGGGTAATATTGTGGTACCGTGTTACCCAGAAAAATCAATTGAAAAGCATAAACATATGAAATACATTAACAAACAGGCAAGTTTATCTTATGTACATTTTCACCCTGTTACACTATAAATATAATTTAAAATTAAAAATAAAAAAAAAAAAAATTCGTCACCGGGACTAGAACTCGCGACCTTACGCTTCTTAGGTGAGGGCTCTATGCACTCAGTTATTGCCTCTAATGATAAAGACAGGCAGAATTGGTAATCTTGAAGTCTGGATTGCTGAAGTCTCAGCTGACAACGCGATTCACTTCATTGCTACGTGGAGCTCATACAGAGCACTCGTGACAGTGTCGTGTGGATTACGTCGGACCTGGAGGGGTATTGGAGGATTTTAATAAAATGGTGAAACAGTGTGTTTTTTGTCTTTTATTCCAAATAAAGGATTTTTCGCGGTGTGTGTTTATTTACTTTCACTTTATAAATAGATAATAATTTTAATTTAAAATTAAAAATAAAAAAATTAAAAAAAAACAAAACTCTTTACCGGGACCAGAACTCCGGATGTTTTGCTCCTTAAGCGAGCACTCTATCCACCAGTCTACTGCCTCTAATGATCAAGATAGGCAGATTTGGTAATCTTGACTTCTGCATTGCTGAAGTCTCTGCTGACCGTGCGATTCCCTTCATTGCTACGTGGAGCTCATACAGAGCACTCATGTTCTGTAGCAGAGCTGACAGTGTCGTGTGGATTACGTCGGACCTGGAGGGGTATTTAGGGTTAATAAAGGGGTTAAACAGGGTGTTTTTTGTCTTTTATTCCAAATAAAGGATTTTTCGCGGTGTGTTTTTCTTTACTTTCACTTTGAGTTTAATCATGAAAGGTATCTCCGGGAGATGCCTGGCATGATTAAACTCATTATTACCCCGATTGCCAAAGCACCAGGGCAATTCGGGATGAGCTGGGTGGAGTCCCTCGGGACTGTCGCACCTAATGGATGCGGCAATTTTGGGTGGCTGCTGGGTGATATTGTTAGGGTGGGGGTCTCCCCATGACGTGGTGCTCTCCATCCTGACAATACCAGCCTCTAGCCGTGTGGCTTTATCCTGGCTGGTATCAAATATGGGGGGAACCGCATTTAATTTTTTTTTTTATTATTATTATTATTTAATTATCTATTATACTGCACGATATAGACCCGCCCACCGGCGGCTGTGATTGGTTGCAATGAGACAGCTGTCACTCATCGTGGGGGCATGTCTGACTGCAACTAATCATGGGCGCCGGTAGGCAGGGAGAGCACGGAATAACTAATTGAATAATGAAGCGGCAGTCATTTTCAAAAGAGGAAATGCCGCTGGAGATTTGTGACAGCTGTGCTGCGAGACGCCCGTGATCGGTGAGTAGGAAAGAGAGAGGGATTGTGCTGTGGACGCAGGGCGCATGCAGATATGCAACGTGCGCACATACTTACTGTGAAAAGCCACGCTTTTGGTGATCGAACCGTTCTTGAACGTAACTCAAACTGCTGAACTTTTAGCAAATCGTTCGAGTTCGTCGAACGACTCGAACACCCCCCAAAATCACTCGAACATGAAATTGGCAAACCTCGAACTTTGAAAATCGCTCATCTCTAGTAATGAGTGCAGAGTAAGTATTTCTTTTTAAACAAAAAATAACGGGTGTGTGAAAGTAGGTGATCAAATACAAATTAATGTGATTATCTGACATAGTTGAAGTTATCTACAATAAAAATTACAGACCTCTCCATTCTTTGTAGATGGGAAACGTGCAAAATTGGCAGTGTATCAAATACTTATTTTCCTGATTGTATCTGATAATGGTTCAATTGATTGCGATTTCAAACTTTTTCGTTTTTACATCTGAACCATTGGAGTGCTGTCTATTTTAACTGGAGTTCTTTCTTTATTACTCTTTCTGTCTTTTTCTTTCTTTCTTTCTTTCTTTCTTTCTTTCTTTCTTTCTTTCTTTCTTTCTTTCTTTCTTTCTTTCTTTCTTTCTTTCTTTCTTTCTTTCTCAGAATAACTTTTCTTTGCTGTGCTGTCTCTGCATATTGTGAATGCTGTGATAATGGCCTAGAGATAAGCGAATATCATCATTGTGGTGTGACACATGACCACTGAGGAAGGATTTCCGGTCGTGATGGTTACTATACCCCCTTAAAACTTAACCTAAAAATAATACACCGACTGCATGCGACTTGGTTAAACAAATTGGCCACAGCAGCCTTTATTACCTATTATTAACATACTACCACAAAGGGGGCGCCGTCCAACGGGCGACCCCAAACACACAATAATAGGTAACACATAATAATAAACGGTACATGAAACCCTATGTAGGCCCGGTCCAGAAACCCTTTCCTACACCAATATCCCTGGCCGCAACACTCCGACCCAGAGATGAGGTATTAATCACCCCACGGATTAATACCCCCCAAACTTTGCAGAACCCCGTGCCTGCAATTTCCCGGAACCCAGAGACACCATACCAAGACAGTGCCTCTCGGTCCAGCTACAAATCCCTTCCAACCGCTTCTGGACCAGACCTACCCCCGCTGCTGCGACAAAACATACATCCCTTTTATAACAATTCCTTGTTGTCTTCTTGTTTTTTTTTTTTTTTTTTTGAACATAGTTAAACAAACTCACAAACACAAAAAGGGGAGGGTGGGCGGGAATCTGTCGCCGTCCGGAGTCCAAAAGGGGAGGTAAGACCCTCCCTCATCGCTTTTATACTCCCCCCCTCCTCTACAGGGATCCTTTCCACCAATCCCCTATACCTTCCCATAATGCCCCTCATTATAACTTTATTAACCCCTCACTCCCTCCCTTCCCTCTGGTCATGTCGCCCCTCCCCCCTATGGGGTCCATGGCTTTCTTGACCACTGAGGAAGGATTTCCGGTCGTGATGGTTACTATACCCCCTTAAAACTTAACCTAAAAATAATACACCGACTGCATGCGACTTGGTTAAACAAATTGGCCACAGCAGCCTTTATTACCTATTATTAACATACTACCACAAAGGGGGCGCCGTCCAACGGGCGACCCCAAACACACAATAATAGGTAACACATAATAATAAACGGTACATGAAACCCTATGTAGGCCCGGTCCAGAAACCCTTTCCTACACCAATATCCCTGGCCACAACACTCCGACCCAGAGATGAGGTATTAATCACCCCACGGATTAATACCCCCCAAACTTTGCAGAACCCCGTGCCTGCAATTTCCCGGAACCCAGAGACACCATACCAAGACAGTGCCTCTCGGTCCAGCTACAAATCCCTTCCAACCGCTTCTGGACCAGACCTACCCCCGCCACAGGACAGGACACGTGACACCTTACGTGGCCTGGACCCGCCACACGCCCAAGGCTTGCTCCACACCATCCCGCAAACCCAGGGCCCATAAATCAGAACCAATGTCATTAAGATGAACCCCATCACCTCTCCGAAACTGCCACTTCGCCGATTCCAGGTCCACATGCCTCACCACCACGCCGCCGTTTCTCCGCACGAAACGCGCAACCACCCTGTTCACTTGTGCCCGGGCGCGATTAATCTTCTCAACCGACCGGGCCCCCCTCCACCATAATCTGGCCACAATATCCGACCACACCACTATCAGGCCCGGATACCTTGCCCATAACCGCAGTAGGTCGATCTTAATGTCCCGAATCAGATCGCGGGATGCCCGCGAACCCAGGACATTACCCCCCACGTGCAAAACCAACACGTTCGGGGGTCTGTCCATCCTGCAATAGTACTCGAATTCCGGCACGACCCTGCTCCATTCCATGCCCCGCACTCCAATCCACTTGACCGATGCCAGCGACCTGTCCAGACCCAACTGCCGACCATTCAGGCGAGCGTCGGCCCGACGGGCCCCCCAAAAAACGAACGAGTGCCCCAGGATCCAGATCAGACACACTCCTACAATAAAGGAAACAATTTTAACAACAACACCAGCATTCCAGATTGCCACAAAGAACAACAAAAACCTAACGGCAGAACAAACAACTCCCCACCAGAGCCCTCAACGAGATAATAACTGCGGGCGCACATAACCACGAAAACGAGAGGACTCCCACCGACCAATCCGTCTCACCATGTCATCTCCAAGACCCCAACGAGAAGCCTCGGTAGCCGCCCCAATCCTGAACGAATGGGACCCGTAATCCTCTGGGCGCTCACCCGCCCAGCGCAAACAACTCCTCAGCACTGCCACAAACTGATAACGAGACAACCAAGCCCCGTCCTCGTGACGTAGCAGCGGGCCCGGAAGACCGCCCCGCAGACCACAAAACTGACTCACCACCTGCACCGGGCACAAGCCATCCCCTTGCACCGCATACAACACTACCAACCTGCCCCGACCCATCTGGTCCGTCTTGGACCGCCGAAGCCGACACTCCACTCTCCGTCCCACTACCGACACATCCTCGAATAGCAAACCACCCCCAATCACCCTTGACGGGCTCACCAATTCTCCTATCCGAAAAGCCCCGAAAAAAGCCAACACGAAAGCAGTTTTAAACAACACCGTCTCATACGCTGAGACACAAATGCCCTGCAAACCATCCACCAAACGCCGTAACAAGTCCAACGAAATGGGCCGCCTAGTGTCCCGCACCTTCACCCCTTTCCGAAAACCTTTCAAGGCTTGCCGTACCCGAAAGTCCCTTGAAACGTCCTGCTCACCCCTAACCTTTAACCAGAAGGCCACGGCCGCCACCCTAATCGCCACCGCCGACGCTGACCTCCCAGCCCTAAAATCCTCACTCACCAATGCCAAGAGCGCCAGTAAATAATCCGCTCGCCCGTTACCAAACATCTCACCCAGCACTGCCTGCCACTCAACCCACACCTTAGCATAACGGCACCAAGTCACCTCAGTCACCGAATTCCTAATCAAACCCGCAATCACTGCCTCACCAGGCTCCACAATTCCTCTGGGCACACCGCTCCGACCTCGTCCGCCCCCGGCAGTAACTCCCGAAACCTGTGGAACTGAAAACGAGATAAAGCGTCAGCCACCCCGTTATCCACCCCCGGCACATGTTTTGCAACCACATGAATATTCCACAACAAACACTTGAGCACCAAATGCCGCAAATATGCCACTACAGGTCCAGATTTCGCTGACAAGCTGTTGATTGCATGTACAACTGCCTGATTATCGCAATGGAAGCACACCTTACGTCCCGAAAATTGCGACCCCCACAACTCCACCGCCACCACTATTGGAAACAACTCGAGCAGGGCCAGATTTTTGACAAGGCCACCCTGTCGCCAATCCTCAGGCCACCTTCCCACACACCAATGACCCTGAAAATGGCGCCGAAGCCCGCCGACCCGGCCGCATCCGTATATAGTTCCAGAGCATCATTGGGCACCACCTTCTTCAACCACAAAGTGCGGCCGTTAAAATGTCGCAAGAAGACGTCCCAAACCAACAAGTCTGCCTTGATCTCCCGCGTGACCCGCACGAAATGCGCCGATGACCGTACGCCTGCCGTAGCTGCCGCCAACCTCCTGGCGAAAACACGCCCCATCGGCATAATCCTGCATGCAAAATTCAGCTTTCCAAGCAAAGACTGTACCACCTTAAGCCGCACTTTTTTTGCTGCCAGCATTGCTGCAACCGCACTCCGCAAATCCACAATCTTGTCCTCTGGCAACCTACATTCCATGGCCAGCGAGTCGATTTCAATCCCCAGGAACCACATAACCGGCGACGGCCCCTCTGTTTTTTCCTGCGCCAAAGGGATCCCGAACCGATCCGCCACTCTCTGCAAGGCGAACAACAAACCAGCGCAAACCATGGAACCCGCCGGACCAACACACAGAAAATCATCCAAATAATGAATAATGGACGACAAGCCGGACACATCCCGCACCACCCACTCAACAAAGGAGCTAAAAGCCTCAAAATATGAACAAGAAATCGAGCAGCCCATGGGCAAACAACGATCAACATAAAACTTCCCGTTCCACCAGCAACCCAGAAGGTGCTGACTCTCCGGATGCACCGGCAACAAACGAAACGCCGATTCTACATCCGCCTTTGCCATCAATGCACCGCGTCCTGCCGCCCGTACCAAGTCCAACGCTTTGTCGAACGAGACGTAGTACACCGCCGACAATTCCGGCGCAATGCCGTCATTCACAGACGACCCCTCCGGAAATGAAAGATGATGAATGAGCCGAAATTTATTCGGCTCCTTCTTTGGCACCACCCCCAGCGGGGACACCACCAAATTACTGCACGGAGGGCTCTCAAATGGGCCCCCCATCCTACCCAGCTCAACCTCTTTACCCAACTTCTCACCCACAACCATAGGGTGGTCCCTTGCCGACCGTAAGTTGCGACAAACCGGAGGCAATGCCTCAACCGCCGACGGAATCCGAAAACCGTACAAAAAACCAAACCGCAAAAGCGACGCCGCTGCCCCGTCCGGGTACCTACTTAAAAACGGCGCCATCGCCTCTATTTTCACCGGCGTCCTCCCTTTTTCCAGACCCGTCCCCAGCCTTGCCTCTCCCTTTCTTAAAGCATTTGGACAAACTATGTCCCCCCCCGCAGCCGGAGCACTCATGCTTGAACCTACACGCTGCGCCAAATTTGCACTGGCCTTCGTTAAATTGCCAGCACAATCCCTTTTTCTGGATCCCCGAGGGCCCGGCTCCCGTGCCCCCGGCACCGCCACGAAAGGGCTGGGTCGGGGCCGCCATCAAGCGCATCCATAAGTAAATGTCCTTATGGTCCCACCGCATGCCGGGCCGCAACGCCTTCCGCTGCCTAAACTGCTCATCATACCGCAGCCATGCCAAACCCCCGTACGTACGATACGCCTCCCCGATTGCATCCATATAGCCGAATAGAGCCGAGCAGTGCTCCGGCTCCTTTTCCCCTACCACGCTAGCCAAAATTGCGAACGCCTGCAACCAATTGGAAAAGGAACGAGGAATGAGCCTATAACGGCGTTTTTCTTCCTCCTCCTTTTCCTTCTTGGAATCGCTCGGCTTCACCTTGTCTAGGTTAAATTTTTCCAGGGGCAGCAGGGAAAATATCTCCACATACTCCCCTTTCCAAATTTTTTCCCTCACCTCTTTTTTGAGGTGCGCCCCTAGCGGTCCCTCAAAGCACACATACACCTCGCTCTTAGCCCTATCATCCAGCCTCACCACCTCATCTTCCTTCTCCTTCTCCTTTTCTCCCGCTTTATCGCCTGCAGGCTCCACTACTCCGCTACCTACACCCGCCCCCACCGGCACCTTCTCGCCGCTCGCCGCCGCCGCGCCATCCACCGCCGACCCTGTCCAGGCCGCCGCCGCCGGCGCTCGCGCTAAACCCTGCAAAAACCCCAGCAACTGACTAAGCAAAACTGACCCCTCTGGCGCTGCCGTGCCCGCAGCCACCTCCCCAGCACCCGCACCCCGCGCCGCAAGCAATGCCGAATCCACGGCTAGCTCACCCGACCGTGACGCGGAGACGGAATTCGATACTGCGATGTCGTCCGCCATCGGCTCCTCTAATTCGTCCCCCGACCTGAGGGCTCCATCTTCCTCTTCGCTGTAGCCGTCCTCCATCGTCCCAGCTCCAGAGGACGCAGCCGATGCGCCCCCTCCACCACAGCCACCCTCCTGGGCAGCCGCGTGGGCACTGGCGGTGGGCGTCCGCTGCTTTCTTTGCGGCGACAGCCCACAAGACCGTCCTGTCCCCTGGGCCGCCGCCGACCGAGTCCTCTTCCTGGAGGAGCCTCTCCCCGAGCTCAGGGGGCTCCCCACCGCCGGTTCTCCCCCCCCGGGCCTCCGACCGAGACCTCCCGCTGGGTCCTCCCCCCCCCGAGGGAGACCGCGTCCGCCGGGCACAGAGCTGATGATCTGAGGGACCTGGCGCGCCCTGCGGGGGTCCCACCGTCCCTCCTCTCCTCCGCAGCCGTGCAGGTATCCGGGTGGCGCCTGCCCACACTGGTCCCCCTGCTGGCTGCCTGCGCCCGGCCCCCCCAACGTCCCCGGGGGGTACTGCTGGCCTCCATCACAAGCCGGGCCCGCTCCTGGTCAGAAGCAGCCGCCGGGACGTGCCCCGCCGCCGGGGGCCCGGCGTCCAGATTAGACCCCAGGCTGGACACGCCCCCTCTCCGTGCCTCCAGTTCATGCTGGGCACGGCCCGGTCCCCGGGCTGCCGCCGGCCTGTTCACTCGAGCCCGCGGCCTGGGACCGGAAGTAGGCCTCAGGCCGGGCCCGCCTCCATCCAGGCCACCGCTGGCCTCATTCCATCGCCGGGCTCGCTCCCGGCCGGGAGACGCCGCTGGGCTCTGCACTCCAGCCCGAGGCCTGAGACAGGAAGAAGGCCCCGGGCTGGCCACGCCCCCTTCTCGGCCGTCGCGGCCGCGTCGGAGATTCCTCCCGGCGGCCGGGGCAGACGCTGGAAGCTGCTGCCGCCCGCCCCGCCGCGGAGGGTCCCGAGGGGGGCTCTCACTGGGCCTCCTCGCCCCCCCTGCGCCCGGAGAGTACCTGAGCGGGGGCCTCGAACGCCGCCCGCGTCTAGAGGGGGAGCGAGGGGCAGGTGCCGACGGGGACACACAGGCAGCCCTGACGTGGGATTGCACTGCCTGGGCCCCGTGCACCGCCATCGCCGCTCTAATCAGCCGATCCAGCTCCTGGAGGTCCGCCATGCTGGTCCTTGTGGTCCTGGTCCTGGGTCTCTCAATCTGTCGCCGTCCGGAGTCCAAAAGGGGAGGTAAGACCCTCCCTCATCGCTTTTATACTCCCCCCCCCCTCCTCTACAGGGATCCTTTCCACCAATCCCCTATACCTTCCCATAATGCCCCTCATTATAACTTTATTAACCCCTCACTCCCTCCCTTCCCTCTGGTCATGTCGCCCCTCCCCCCTATGGGGTCCATGGCTTTCTCATATGAAGTCATGCTTGGCCTACAAATTGGGAGATGCTCTGGGTATTCCAGTAGATAAAAGGTGGTCCACAGCTCTTTTGACTAGTGGCTAAGAAATTCTAACCTGGACACTGAACCAGGCTGCTGCAACTTTTTTCACTTTTCTATAGGATTAGTTTATTATCAAAACTAAACGGAGCCCACAGCGGAGCCATGGGCAAAGTGACCCATGACTCACTTTGGAGGGCAATGAGGGGTTAACAGTGGGTTAGAAGGAAAGCGTGGGCTACAGAGGGGTCAAAAGTTTATGGAGGTGGGTTCTCGTAGCAAGTGGGGTGGTTGGAATAGGTGGGGGTATATAGAGTCAAGGGGGGATGGGGACTACCACTTCGGCGCGTGTCGCCACCAGGAAAGATCCCGCTCTCCCGCCCTTGTGATGGTGTTAGGCTGTTGGGGAATAATATGTTGCATTTAATAATTGTGCTTGTCATTTCGGCCGGCGGTGGTGAGGGGGGTTCTTGAAGTCAGTGGTAAAATGGTGGTGGGGTGTTATACGTCAGGGGGACTGTAACCCCATCCTTTTCTCCTTTTGGAATGGCAATTATCTGGCAGACTTTGGGGCTCTCCAGGGTGGGGTCCCCTGGGAGTCGGTGTTAGGGAAATGTTTTTCTGGCAAGTGGTGTCCCCGAGCTGGTGGTTAGGGCTGGGGGCAATGCCGGATGGCCTTACCAATATTATTGGATTGTCCGCCAGATTGTTTTGGGGCTCCAAGATCCCTCCTCGCTAAAAGAAAAATTATTTACTGTTGTTTTGTTATTAAGGCCGATTTGGCCAATTTATCCAAGCTGGTGTCATGTGTTTATTGTGGAGGTGGAGAACTTATGGGAAAATGGTTAAAGTTAGGAGGGAGGGGGAGTTTGGTTAAAGCCGGGGAGGACGCATCTTCAATAGTGCAGTCATGCAAACAACTGTGCAATCTACAGCTATATCCCCCAAACCAATCCAACAGTGCACATGCCCATTCATATAAAATCAATAATTTTATATAAGCACATGATTAAAGAACTATTTACACTGCACAATTATAGTGAATGAGCATTCCAAGAATCGCTCATTCACTATAGCATGCTTTGGACAACAGATCATGGTTCTCCTGTGTAAAAAGAACTTGCACTCCTGAAAACAATGCCAACCTATGTGTATTGAATGAACTATTGCAGATCATTCAGTGCATCTGTGAAGTGCCTGTTGTGTGCAGTAGCTGTTAAATGACAGCTGACCAACAAAAAAAAGTTTTCTGGTTAGCTGTCATTGAATTGAGTAATAAAATATACAATCCTAATTCTTTCCTTGTTAGACATCTGGAGCAGCAAACAATCTGGAAAATTCCTCTAACCGTGACCACCTATTGTCTGGGAGAGCTTCAACAGTGAAGCCAACTGGTTATGTGGCCAGGTTTATCTCCACCTACTGTCGACAGTGGGAGTAGATAAGGGGGGTGCTAAATAAACATTGGGCAATTCTTCAAACGGAGCCCTCTTTTGAGGGATACCTGCCTGACCGCCCCATGATGACAGCGAGAAGAGGTAGGAGCCTTAAAGATATGTTGGTGCACAGCCACCATGTGGCTAAAACTCCCCCCCTTTTTGGATGTGGTCCGCAACGAGTTGGCTGCTATCCATGTGGTAGTTGTCGGGGATGCAAAAACATCGTCAGGGCCACTACTTTTTGTTCCGCTGATGGCCTGAGAGAGTATTCAATCCGTGTCTATATCTCTTGCAACACATCTGGCGTAATTTATTACGCCACATGTGGCTGTGACAAAATATACATCGGATTAACCTCTCGGGAACTCCGTATCCGTACAAGGGAACATGTACGTGATATTCTGGCCGCCAAAGAGGCTATCAACCCGGAGACCCTCAAGACGATCCCCCGCCACTTCAGGGAGATTCACAAATGTGATCCAACCTCCCTGAAGGTCCGTGGGATCGATCGCGTGTATCTTGGTATCCGTGGCGGAGATTTGAAAAAACGCCTGGCACAGGTGGAGTGCCGATGGATATTTACCCTTGGCACCATGTCCCCACGAGGACTTAATGAACGTCTTACTTTCGCTCCTTTTTTGTAGTCATCTTGGTTACTTGGGATAGTAGTGTCTATGACGACCTTTTGCCTTGCGTGGTCCGGGTTTTCGGACTTTAATATGTTGGCTTTTAAGGTATCTACTGCCTTTTGACAGTCGTTCTCATTAGTCTTAGACTTTTTTATTCTATTTTTAGGTTGATTGGTTTGGTTCTATTGCATGTATCTGTTTCTCAATTTTAACAGTGTTTTTTGTCTTTTCTAGTTTTGGTCCTACCCCTATTATGTCTTAGCCCCTACAGTTTTGGGACACCTACTGTGGAAGATGGCAACTTCTCTTCTTACAAGTCATTTGAGACATGGAGTCTTTTGACGTCGGATTAATTTAGATACATGCATGTTTTGCCATAATTATGAAATTGATAGATCTCTATTTATGTATATATGCGCTCATTATATTTGTGATGCTTTATTTTTGTACATGTAGTCTCACTATTTATGTATGTATGCGTATTATCTATATTATATCTTATCTCTGTATATGTGGCTTTGAACATGTGGTTCTGGATTGGCCGACACCATTCCCATCCTTCTCTCTCTAATGTACTTTTCTCTTTCTTCTATGTCCCATCTGTATTCATCCTCACTGGTGGTATATTGAGATCCTTTTTACGGAACGTTCCTATAATATACCTCCCGTTCTCTTTACAACTGTGGGCACTGTTGCCCTGTTTAATAATGGACGGTGTTGCGCCTTCTATTGACGCGGATTTACCCGATGACGCACCAGAGGGAAGTCCCTTCCCCTGACGCGGCCGCGGTTGGCGTCCTTAGCAGCGGAATACCGGAAGTGCTGTGACGTCACAGGAAGTTTTCTTCCCCCCGGCTTCCGCTGCTGAGGATCCATTGCGGCGTGATCCGGTATACCCTGTTTCTTAGGATTAACTTAATGAAGGGGCGTTTGTCATTGGGGATGGACCCTCTATATAAGTTCCACATTTTGCACTATTTTAGTCGTCCCCCGACGAAGCACACAGAGCGAAACACGTGTTGGGACGTTGGTCCCCACGTGTTATCCCGGCCCCCGGCGACATATTCTCCTGGTAGGTTGCTCTGCCTTTGGTTATTATCTGTATTGGCCTCTTTGGCCACACTTTACCCTTTTGAACCTTGTCTGCCTGGAGTGATTAACTATGGTATGTCTGCCGTTACTCAGTAGAGACTTGTTCTCCTGAATGAATGCCTGGGACACGTGGGGTTTTCCCCTCCAGCACCAATTCCCTTGGTCCTATATTTATGTATGTATGCCTACAATTGATTTCCCTACAGCATTTACAATAAAATAATTTATATTTTCATAATATTGCTTGTGTGGGTATATTTTGCTATTTGGCAAGTTTAAAGACTCTTTCTCTTTGGTTTCATTCATTGTTCGAGTTGTTGCCATTTTAATTATTAAGTGGCCCCCTTTTGATTTATTTCAATCTGGAAAATTGTACAATCTCTTAAAAGTCAGTAAATTGAGTAAACAATTGTTGGAATTGTTCAAAATCGAGATACAAATCATCCAAGAATTACCTCCGACTTATGTTCCATGAACAGAGTTAACAACTGACCCTAATGAACTGGTGTCATTTTTTGAGTCTGTTCTAATTCTAATTCAACTTTTCTCTTCAGAATTCCCCATAGGTGTTTGATTGGGTTCAGATCAGGAGAATTACTTGACCATACTTCCCCTTGTTCAACTACAGAAATGGAACAGTTATACAATTTAGATGATTGTCTTGTTGAAAAAGTGTGCATCTACCAAGAGCATGGAGTGATGGTAGCATCTTCTCTTTCTCTATAGAGCAGTACATCTCTGAAGTCATGATACCATCAATGACATGTAGTTCTCCGATACAAAGAGCATTAATGTTGTCTCACATAAGGACATTGCTTACACTAAGTTTCACTGTAGGCACCATGTATTCAGAAAAATTAATTTAGAAAAATGCGTGAAGTCCAAACTGAAACATAATGGTGGCAGTGTACCTATTTGGGTCAGCATGAGAGCTACTGGTGTCAGGGAGCTAAATTTCATTGATGGTATTATGAATTCACTGATGCACTGCTCTATATTGAAAGAAATGTCCATATTTTCTAAATGCATGGTGCCTAAAGTGACAAGAGGTGGGGACAGTGTTCCTTATGTGGGGCTGTATGAGTGCTCCTGGTGTTGAGGATTTACATTTCATTGATGGTATCATGAAATTCCTATATTGAAAGAGAAAATGCTACCATCCCTCCATGCCCTTGGTAGACGTGAACTTTTCTAATATGACAATAGTCCAAAAAACACAACTCTTTCATTTCTGAAGAAGAACAGGCTGAATGTGACTCATGTCTTATTGATCTGAACCCAACTGAACACCTATGGGGAATTGTGAAGGGACAAGTTAGACATCACTCTCCATCCAACATCAAGGATGTAAAAAAAGATAGTTCTTGAAGAATGAAAAATTATATAATTTGTAACCTCTCGCCAACATGTTCATGACATGTCTTGAAGACTTGATGCTGTCCTTACAAATCATGGTGGTCATACAAAATACTAGATGTTGTCATTTCTGAGTTGAGGTGTATTCCTATTTGTATCAACTAATTAGAGTAAAATTGAAGATTTTGCAATGAAAGTATTTCATTAGCCTTACTTTTATGTTATCAATTTAAAAAATGTTCTATGAACCTCAGTTTTATTAAAAGTTTGGAAATTGTTCTTGCATGCAGTGAGATGTTAACTTTTCAAAGGGGGTGGACTCATTGATGCCGCCCCTGCAGTAGTTGAACTGCTCGGATCCGGGGGGTGATTACTCGTGGCTCGAGGGCGTCCGGACCCGGGGGCTAGAGGCCACACTCAAATAAAGAAGGGGGTTATTTACAGGGGATATATTGTTCCTGACGCCACCCATGTTGTACGATAATTGGGAGTACCGCTGCTGCCGTTGGGACTACCCAGGGTGATGGAGTGGGGCAGCCAGATGACGCTGCCCTCCATGGGTAGGGACAGGCCCCGGGACTCGGTGGGAAGCCGTGGGATGCAGGGGTCACTCAGGTACTCACTCAGTCAATAAGCAGATGCTGACAACCGGGTAAACCAAATCTCGAGGTATCGCTGCCGCTTGAGGGGAGTTTGTCCGGGTTCCGTCTCCTATGGTGTTGCCTGGTGATCCGTGACCTGCCTCCTGGCACTTAGTTTAACTTTAACGTTGTGGCCCAGTAGTCTGAAACTTGCCAGGCCCTGCTCCCGACTGTGGCTAAGTGTGGGAGCCTGCTCTCAGGGCTCACGCTTGGGATTTTCTGGACCGTTTATCTGGAAAGCCCTATCACCCTCATTGCACTAATGCCCCGATTCTGGAGCAGGTGGGAACAGATCATAAAGTCTCCGTTCTCCTCAGGTTAATTGCCGGGTTGCCTGAAGCTTCTCCCCGACCTAGGGTCCGTGTACCCCGCCTTGCCTTCGGTCCCGGACCGGTGATAGTGTCAGGCTGCTTACCGTCCTCCTTGACAGGTCCAGGCACCTAGCCGCAATCCCCTGCAACCGGGGGTCAGACTCCTCTAGATCCAGACCACCGTCTGCAACCTAGACAGCTTCTCCTGGGAGCCACTGCTCCCAATCTTCTCTGAGCTCCTCACAGCTTGAGGGCTACTAACTCACTGACTACACTCCTCACCTCCCCTCCCTGACCCCCCAGGTGGGCGACTCTATTCCACTCAAGCCGTCCACTGGTGTGCCTGGTGGGTGGTGGTGCAGTGTGTATCTAGGATTTGATTTGCTGTTGTAGGCAACACCAATAACATAGGGACCCAGAACCATGAGGGACTTGGAATACTGCACGGAAGGGCAATTGTGATGACCTGATAGTCCAGGGGCGTCACATATATTTAACAATTTTATTTTATCAGTCCAATTGAGATCCCATTGCTTTCTCCGGCAGTCCAATATAAATCAATTGAGTGGAGAAGTGCAGATTTGACCTCCACTCTATCCAGGCAGGGCTCTGCAGAGCCCTGTTCTCAGGATCGCTGAAGATTTCTGGGGATAGACTCCAGCGACCAGTAAATTATCCTCTATCAGATTGGAGGGGGTGAGTCACCTCCTTGTATTCCCAAATAGCTGTCATCTCTGGCGAAGACCGATTGCATTCAGGTGCATTGCGCAGCTCCATTCAATGTTTAGCAGCTGCTGCTGAGTATTTGAATTCTGTACATCAGCCAATATTCTCTTGTAGGACCCCCAATATTCTGATATTGATGAACTATCCTACAGATATGTAATCAATGTCATATCACCGGAAAACAGAATGGATAAGCCTCACACTTTAGTTTGCTTACCTTTTTGCTTACTTTAAAATGGGCAGCATGGTGGCTCAGTGGTTAGCACTGGGGTCCTGGGTTCAAATCGCACCAAGGACAACATCTGCAAGAAGTTTGTATCTTCTCCCTGTGTTTGTGTGGGTGTTCTCTGGTTTCCTCCCACACTCCAAAGACATACAGATAGGAAGCTTAGATTGTGAGCCCCAATGGGGACAGTGTTGCCAATGTATGTAAAGTGTTGTGGAATCGATAGCGCTATATAAATGAATAAATATTATTATTATTATACTTAATAGGTAATTCTGAGATAATAGAGATGACTCCAGTGTTCAAGAGTTTCATCTGCTAGCCAAAGCGCTTTCCCTCACTCTGAAGGACTCAGCGTATTCAACAGTTTATTGATTTTAATGGGCACCATGTAGTTTTTAATTTCCTCTTTGCAAGCGCTGCAGGGAGTTAAACACTTGCTGATGGGTTTCATCACAAATGACAGCAGAACACTGAGGGTTCTTCCAGCCACTCTCATCACTCCCTCTCATCTGCTCAGGATCCATACAACATAAGGCTAGGTTAGAAGCACATCCAGCTTAAACACCTCCTACTTGGGCTCACCAGTCCCTTTCCCCGGTCATGGTCACAATCTCGTTGTGCCTCTGCTGGTACTTATGCTACTTACTTTCAACTTATATGTATACATCATCTGAAGAGTGATGAGAAGTGTTTTGTTAGAAACTGTTTTTTGTTTTTCCTATTTTGGTGCATTTTAATTGCTTTCGATGGAGGAGGGAGGCCTATCATCCTGACCACAAACTGAACAGCCTCATTATGTGCCTTTACATATCTGGGTTGGATTCTGCTGTACACGCAGTTTGTTCCCCCCCTCTACTTCTCTGCGCCTGGTCACACTTCCTGAGACAGTTATTGTTACGCTCCAGACTAAAACCACGCGTTCCCTTGGCCTGAAGCATCAAGAAATTGAATTTACTTACTGAAAAAAAAATATTTTAAAGGCCGTTTTCAAACATCCAACATTGCAATGTCCAAATCAGCTGCAGGAATCCTGCTCTGATCTCATCAGCCACATCGGCATTTATTATCACATGTTTTACAGCGGTCTTAGGCTAGGTTCACACACTGCGTTTTTTTGACGCTGCGTTTTTGTGCGTTTTTTGTGGCAAAAACCGCACAAAAACGCACTCGCGTCAAAAAAACGTGGCAAAACGCATGCGATTTGGTGCGTTTTTTGCTGCGTTTTGCTGCGTTTTTGCTCACTGCGTCTTTATGCGTTTTTTATCAGTGAACAAAAAAAAAAGGTCTGATGTCATTTCCTTCTTCAATGTGTTCTTCATTCTCCACATGTGTATGCAGAAGAGCAGACAGCTGCAGAACTACAAGGCTCAGCATACTCCATCCAATAGTGTATGTAGGAGAGCAGACAGCAGCTGCAGAACTACAAGGCTCAGCATGCTCCATCCAGGACTGTATGCTTGAGGGAGAGTCAGGGGGAGCAGACCTACAAGGCTCAGCATCCTCCATCCAATAGTGTATGCAGGAGAGCAGACAGCAGCTGTCGAACTACAAGGCTCAGCATCCTCCATCCAATAGTGTATGCAGGAGAGCAGACAGCAGCTGTCGAACTACAAGGCTCAGCATCCTCCTTCCAGGACTGTATGCAGGATTTCTTTGCCCCCCCAAACAAAAAAATGACGTGGGCTTCGCCATATTTTTGTATGCTAGCCGGGTACAGCAGGCAGGTACGGGCTGCCCCCAACCCCCAGCTGCCTATTTGTACCCGGCTGGGAACCAAAAATATAGGGAAGCCCTTTTTTTTTTAATTATTTCATGAATTTCATGAAATAATTTTAAAAAAAAAATGACGTGAGCTTCGCCCGATTTTTGAGTCCAGCCGGGTACAACTAGGCAGCTGGGGATTGGAATCCACAGTGCAGGGTGCCCATGCTTTCAGGGCACCCCCGCTGTGAATTGCAGTCCTGCAGCCACCCCAGAAAATGGCGCTTTCATAGAAGCGCCATCTTCTGGCGCTGTATCCAACTCTCCAGCTGCCCTGATGCCGGGTGGCTCGCTGTGTAATAATGGGGATAGGGCTAGCTGTATATTATCAGCTGGCCCTAAGCCCGAAATTCATGGTGTCACGCCAATATTAGACATGGCCACCATGAATTTCTAGTAAAGATAAAAAAAAAACATAACACACAGAAAAATATTTTTATTAGAAATAAAACACAACACAATTAGTGACTCCATCTTTATTGAAATAAAGAACCCCCCTCCGCAGTAATCCTGGGTCAAGGGTCCCACGCCATCCAATTCGGATCCAATATCATCTGATCGGTTTGCTGGAAGGCAAAGCGATCAGATGATGTGTCAGGTTCTAGGGGCTGAATCACATCACACATCAGCTGATTGTATAAAAGCCGATTATACAATCAGCTGATGCATCAGTGCAAAAAAAAAAAAAAAATACTCACTTATGTGCTGATTACCGGCAGCTCCTGCAGCGATGGGGCGGGAGTCTGATCCTGTCCGATCGCTGCAGCAGCTGCCGGTAATGGTAAGTTCACACAGTGCTTTTTTCGCGGCGTTTTTGCGCAGTTTTCGGGTGCGTTTTTGCTCAGAAAACTGCATGACTTTGCTTCCCCAGCAAAGTCTATGAGTTTTCATTTTTGCTGTCTGCACGCAGCGTTTTTTTTTCAGCTGCGTTTTTGTGGTGCCACAAAAACACAGCATGTCAATTATTCCCGCGTTTTTCACTGCGCTTTTCATCCATTGAGTGCAATGGGATGTTGAAAGACGCAATGAGAAATGCAAATAGCTGCATTTTGGTGCGTTTTGGTGCGTTTCTAAGACCAAAAACGCAGCTATAAACGCAGGAGGTGGGTAGTAAAGTGACATGTACAGGAAGAGGATTCCTTCTGTCAGTAAACACAGAAGCGTGAATCCTCCCGATACCGTCACCGCCGCTTCCACCTCCGGTCCTGTGCATGTCAGCTGCCGTGCGGCGTCATGTACGGGCGGGAGGTGGAAGCAGCTGCGAAAACAAAAGTGAACAGTAGAAAAAAAAAAAAGTTATACTCACCTGTCTGCAGCCTCCCGGTGCCATGCCCGCCGGTGTGTGCAGTCTCCCCGGCTACGTATGCCTGCAGGATGCAGGACCTGGCGATGGATCACCTGATGCAGTCACCTGACGCATCAGCTGATCGTACGTCTCGGGCTAACGCCGGCGCCCAGCCGGTTATCTGCGGATGCGTCAGGAGACTTCATCCCTGATTACCGGCAGCTGCTGCAGCGATCGGACAGGATCAGACTCCCGCCCCATCGCTGCAGGAGCTGCCGGTAATCAGCACATAAGTGATTTTTTTTTTTGTTTTTTTTTTTGCACGGATGCATCAGCTGATTGTATAATTGGCTTTTATACGATCAGCTGATGTGTGATGTGATTCAGCCCCTAGAACCTGACACATCATCTGATCTCTTTGCCTTCCAGCAAACCGATCAGATGATATTGGATCCGGATTGGACGGCGCGGGACCCTTGACCCAGGATTACTGCGGAGGGGGGTTCTTTATTTCAATAAAGATGGAGTCACTAATTGTGTTGTGTTTTATTTCTAATAAAAATATTTTTCTGTGTGTTGTGTTTTTTTTTTTTTATCTTTACTAGAAATTCATGGTGGCCATGTCTAATATTGATGTGAATATAGCACCAATTCAGAACCAGTAGGTATTCGAAAGGAATTCCAACATGTACAACTTATATAGATCTAGCAACATGTGATAATAAAACTTAACCTTTAATTGGGTTATTTAAAATAAATATACAAACTGTGATCCAAACACCATTTAAAACCTGGAAATGATGGGACCAATGTGTGCTACGTGTATCTATGGCACCATCATTTACAGAAAAAGGGGAACGGGTAACGTTCACCTAGATGAACAACACCGGAGATGTAATGAGTTTTTCAACACACAAGAAGCTGATGTGGTATCGCTGATTAGACAGATGCTGTAGAAGTGCAGCCTTCAAAGATAAATGTATACACAAGAAGTAGCATGCCACTCAACAGACAGAATGTTGTCGCTCAGCGTCATCAACACCAGACCAAAAATAGTGTGAATGTCCCACTATAGAGCTAAGCTAGTGTGATACGCTCTATCAGGGGACAACCAAACATATGCACCATGACATGCGGTGCCCAGGAAATAATGACCTCATAATACCTATACCATGCTCTCTACAAACAACGGCAAGGGGTCAGGGACAATAGGATGTCATATACAGTGCAATATTAGGACCACTTAAAGTGGAACCATCTCACCCAGTCTTTTTGTCGGTGAGGTGTCGTCCTTCTCCAGTGCTGCTTAGTCCAAATACCGGCATGGGGGGAGCAGTGGCTTGGTCACTGGCCCTGTCTGGGATACAACTGACCCTTAGATAATCCACAAAAACTCCCGCCCTTACAAGGGCAGTCCACAGCTGGCCCTGTTGTGGCTGACCCTAATATCCATCAAGCAGGTGACTCCCGACGCGTTTCACAACGATTGCTCATCAGGGGAGGCTTGGAACACCTGAAAATCGTGGTTATGGCTCAGGCTTAGAGCTCAAACCTATGTGGCCTGGTATCATTGAAGGTGTACGATGTACTGAGGTAATAAAAAGGGGACCTTGGTCCCACCTCCCTTCCCCAAATTGAAGGAGCCGCCCAGCATGATTATGCAAATAACACGGCGGTAACAATGAAAACCTGGATAGTAGATGACAAATCAACCCCAGATCGTGAGGGCGATATAATGATTGCTAACTAAAATAGGATGCAGCAAGATGCAATCTATTATGCATGAGTCAACATAGTTCTTACCAGAAAGGACACACGTTTATTTCCCTCTCATTTAGTGATCCGATGTAGGGACACAGTACTTCCTGGTTGTCCGATCACGTGAATAGTCACGTGATCGGAGATGTGTAAGGACCAATAGGAATCGGTCGCGTCATGCAGAACTCGACCGCTCATCATCAATATGCGGCGGCCTGGTGGAACGCAGGACTTCCTGGTTCACCGGTCACGTGATCAATCACGCGGCCGGTGACGTCACCAACAGGGAAAGGGGCGTCTACATGATGTCGATCGCCCGGCCTACATCGTGACGCACAAGGTGCTCATCACATGATAGCGGCCGGCCAGTGCAAGCACGAAACTGTATGTTTGACAGTACGTGTTAAATCACAGAGTGTAAGGCATATGCTACCAACATTATAGGCCGCATTAATTGATTGAGAAAAACCCATACGGATACACATTAGAGAAAAATATCAAGGAGATTGCAATACTCCTGCATCATAAAGGAATGAAATACATAATCGCACCTCAGTCACCTTGGTGAAAAAGGAGGGGGGTGGGTGGTTTCATTTACATTATATTCACCCTGTCCATTCAACCTATAAACATACAGGTCACCCATGTGGCATTTAATCATGATAATGCGTCCAGAGGGACATAAAGGTGCATGTGATAGAAAGGTTAGACTCAGACATCCAATCACATGTTAGTGGATAGGCAATCTCATCCAATGACACCAAACCAGTACAATAATGCCAAATTTGTATGGGTAACCAATGTGAGGGATGAGACAGGGGGAAGAGGAGGGGAGGGGGACAAGGGGATCACTGAACTCATGTTAATGAGGTAAAAAGTGATATAAAACATTGTGTAGACAATCAAATGATGGTGCCATAGATACACGTAGCACACATTGGTCCCATCATTTCCAGGTTTTAAATGGTGTTTGGATCACAGTTTGTATATTTATTTTAAATAACCCAATTAAAGGTTAAGTTTTATTATCCCATGTCTAATATTGGCGTGACACCATGAATTTCGGGCTTAGGGCCAGCTGATAATATACAGCTAGCCCTAACCCCATTATTACCCAGCGAGCCACCCGGCATCAGGGCAGCTGGAGAGTTGGATACAGCGCCAGAAGATGGCGCTTCTATGAAAGCGCCATTTTCTGGGGTGGCTGCGGGACTGCAATTCACAGCGGGGGTGCCCAGAAAGCATGGGCACCCTGCACTGTGGATTCCAATCCCCAGCTGCCTAGTTGTACCCGGCTGGACTCAAAAATTGGGCGAAGCTCACGTCATTTTTTTTTTAAATTATTTCATGAAATTCATGAAATAATTAAAAAAAAAAGGGCTTCCCTATATTTTTGGTTCCCAGCCGGGTACAAATAGGCAGCTGGGGGTTGGGGGCAGCCCGTACCTGCCTGCTGTACCCAGCTAGCATACAAAAATATGGCGAAGCCCACGTCAATTTTTTTGTTTGGGGGGGCAAAGAAATCCTGCATACAGTCCTGGAAGGAGGATGCTGAGCCTTGTAGTTCGACAGCTGCTGTCTGCTCTCCTGCATACACTATTGGATGGAGGATGCTGAGCCTTGTAGTTCGACAGCTGCTGTCTGCTCTCCTGCATACACTATTGGATGGAGGATGCTGAGCCTTGTAGGTCTGCTCCCCCTGACTCTCCCTCAAGCATACAGTCCTGGATGGAGCATGCTGAGCCTTGTAGTTCTGCAGCTGCTGTCTGCTCTCCTGCATACACTATTGGATGGAGTATGCTGAGCCTTGTAGTTCTGCAGCTGTCTGCTCTTCTGCATACACATGTGGAGAATGAAGAACACATTGAAGAAGGAAATGACATCAGACCTTTTTTTTTTTTGTTCACTGATAAAATACGCATAAAGACGCAGTAAGCAAAAACGCAGCAAAACGCAGCAAAAAACGCACCAAATCTCACGCGTTTTGCCGCGTTTTTTTTTACGCGGGTGCGTTTTTGTGCGGTTTTTGCCGCAAAAAACGCACAAAAACGCAGCGTCAAAAAAACGCAGTGTGTGAACCTAGCCTAAGACCGCTGTAAAACATGTGATAATAAATGCCGATGTGGCTGATGAGATCAGAGCAGGATTCCTGCAGCTGATTTGGACATTGCAATGTTGGATGTTTGAAAACGGCCTTTAAAATATTTTTTTTTCAGTAAGTAAATTCAATTTCTTGATGCTTCAGGCCAAGGGAACGTGTGGTTTTAGTCAGGAGCGTAACAATAACTGTCTCAGGAAGTGTGACCAGGCGCAGAGAAGTAGAGGGGGGGAACAAACTGCGTGTACAGCAGAATCCAACCCAGATATGTAAAGGCACATAATGAGGCTGTTCAGTTTGTGGTCAGGATGATAGGCCTCCCTCCTCCATCGAAAGCAATTAAAATGCACCAAAATAGGAAAAACAAAAAAACAGTTTCTAACAAAACACTTCTCATCACTCTTCAGAAGATGTATACATATAAGTTGAATGTAAGTAGCATAAGTACCAGCAGAGGCACAACGAGATTGTGACCATGACCGGGGAAAGGGACTGGTGAGCCCAAGTAGGAGGTGTTTAAGCTGGATGTGCTTCTGAGGGCTCAAATCCAGTTGAAATGCATTGCAGCACAGAGACCTGTCGGGTTCCTTCACTGTAATACAAGCTGCCGGCCGGCAGCTAACATCAGTGGTACTGTTGTGACGCCCTGGGCAAGCCAGGGGTCACAGGTCATCACACCACCACACCCTACATCCCAGTTAGGAACACCAAAGCTACTAAAATCCTTGTTGCCTTCCTCCAGGGGCTGATGTTCACACCAGGGGGTGGGCCAGGCGGTTGGCTCTGCCCACCGAGGAGTACACAGCTCTGGAGGCGGGAAGAACCAGGCAGTCTAGTTAGGGGAGTGAAGGAGTAAACAATAGAGTCTAAGTGAAGTGAAAGTGAAGTAGTAGTGGAGCAAAGAAGAAAAGAGTAAAAGTGAGAGTAGAAAGACCTGAAGTCGGTCCGGCTAAGTGCAGGACAGTGTCAGCAAGGTCAGCAACAGCGGTGATCGTCTGGAGGGGGACTGCCCGGAGGTTGCTGGAAGGACCGCGGACGGGTAGTGGCCCGGCAGTCTGGAGCAGTATACGAAGGACAGTCAGCACAAAGGCAGGGGCCTCTCGGATCCCGGCAAGGCTAGGAGTCGCCATAATTTGCCAAATCCGTCAGTGAAGGGGACGTCTGTCTCCAAACAACCAAGTCCCGACTGAAGACAAAAGTCCAACCATTAAGGGGGAACACCGCCACCGCCAGGACACCAGTTCCTCGGGGCCAGCGTCTGCGGGCAAAGTAGGGCTCCTCCGGCCCATATCCAAGCCGAGGAGCGGGTTACCGGTGGGAACCCATCGCTACCAACACAGAAACATTGGGTGCAGGTCAAAGGGACATCACCGTTACCTACTGGGAGAGCAAGTGCAGCCGTCCGTGGGAACCGTCTTTCCAGCCGTGTGTTTTACCGAGAATTCTGTCACCGTCTCAGGCTGAGTGAGTACCACAGTGCCGGACGGCACAGCGCTGCCTCCGCGTCCCTGCGCCCACCAGGCCCTGCACCTTCCACACCATCACTGGGCCCCGGGATCACCAACCCCTACCCATGGAGGGGCAACACAACAACTGGCTGCTCCACATCACCACTCCCGGGATCCCCATATTGAGCAGCGGTGGTGCTACAAATCACCACAACCGTGGGTGGCGTCACGGACAATAGACTATATCCCAAAACCCAATCCCCTTTCACTCACGGGCGAGGAGCGCCGCTCGAGAACCCCCGGGATCCGGCCCGCCGCTCGAGCCACCACTGAGCAGCAGCAGCCGGACCCGAGCAGAGGGGTGAGTGAGGTGCCGGCACCCTCCTCCCCGCCCGCGACAACTTGGCGTCACGAACAGGATCTTACCGCTCTGCCGTTGGGTAGAGGTGCGCCTTGTAACCGCCGGAGGTATCCGGCTGAAAATTTCCAGAAGTCGCCATCTTTGACGCGAAAAGTTCCCGCTCGAGCGTCTTCTCGAGTAGCAGAGGCGCGAAGGCCAAAACTCCGCCCCAATAGAGGAGTGGACGTAAAGAAGCTAAGGGGACGCGATGGCGGCTGGACGCATGTGAAGGTGGCGGTACAAGCAGAAACGCTGGGACCCCCACAGTCCGCCGACCCTGGCAAGGAATGTCCGCCCCACCTAGTTATGCGGAGGCTACCGAGCTGGTGCCCGGAACAGCGGCCTGGCTGAGGGCCCGGACGGCGGGGATCTGCCGACACTACCGGAGCCAGATCTGCCGGCTGATGGAGCAGTGGACCGCGGAGGTGGAGGATGCAGCTGCAGTTGCACGAGTGTATGGAATGGAGGCCATGTTGGAGGAGCTGGAGAGTGACCCACACCCCTATGTCCCCGAGGGACCGGCTGCTGCGGCTGAGGGACCCGGTCTACCCCTGGCCCCCCTGCCACCTCTGTCCTCCTTGCCCGTGCACCGCATTGCGCCTGGCCCGTCGAGCGTATGTTCCCCCGTGACGGGAGCGGAGAGAGTGGTAGGGCTAGAAGCTGCGGCAGCTGGCGGCAACCCGCCTGGCGTAGAGACGGACGATAGTGATTCCGGGCCTGACACCGAGCCCGTGTCGGAGGAAGATGAAGGAGTCGTCACTCTGCAGGGCACGGAGGCTACTTACATCCCCCGGAGTGGGAACAACGGATATCGGGCGGCCCTTCCTCGCCGCACTTGCTATGCGCTGGAGGGGCTGGTGCCCGTGTTCCTGCACCCAGAGCCGGGTGAGGAGGACAAAAGTGCACAGTAATGGCAGCGGAGCACCGCTGCAACAGTCCCCGTTGGGACCACCTGTGTGTTTGTTTGAATAAGTTTGTTGAAAATAATAAGTGAAATGAAACCGAAAAATAATCTGATTGTCTGACAGTGATTGAACCGGCCGTTGCCGGCACCGTTGTCCCCGTGGGGACCGTTCAAAAAGTTAGCATGGGAACTATCCATGGACAAGCCCGTGAACTTGCAGGGCAACCACAAACGTTAAGTGGCTTGTAAATATGTTGTTTTACCGTACCGTTTTCCGCATTGCCGCCTCCGGAGAGGTGGGTTGGAGGGAGGGCCCTAAGCAGAGCAGGCTGGGGCCCAGCCGCCACAGGAACCGGTGGCTACCCTCTGGAGGGGAAGGACAGATCCCGCTCGGGTAACTTGTGCTGGACTTGGGTCAAGGGGTGCTGCCTGGGCTTTAGGGGCAGCATCAGGGCCAGGTTGCTTGGGTGGGAGAGAGCGGAAACCGTACACGTAAAACCGTTTAGTAACGTTTAAGAAATGTGCCTCCCGTTGTGGGATGATGTTATGATTTATATGTTTACTTTTTACATTTTACAGAAAATAAAACCGGTGTTGGACGGGCAGCCCGCGGACGGTCTGCATTTTGCTAAGGGGGAATGTGATGCCCTGGGCAAGCCAGGGGTCACAGGTCATCACACCACCACACCCTACATCCCAGTTAGGAACACCAAAGCTACTAAAATCCTTGTTGCCTTCCTCCAGGGGCTGATGTTCACACCAGGGGGTGGGCCAGGCGGTTAGCTCCGCCCACCGAGGAGTACACAGCTCTGGAGGCGGGAAGAACCAGGCAGTCTAGTTAGGGGAGTGAAGGAGTAAACAACAGAGTCTAAGTGAAGTGAAAGTGAAGTAGTAGTGGAGCAAAGAAGAAAAGAGTAAAAGTGAGAGTAGAAAGACCTGAAGTCGGTCCGGCTAAGTGCAGGACAGTGTCAGCAAGGTCAGCAACAGCGGTGATCGTCTGGAGGGGGACTGCCCGGAGGTTGCTGGAAGGACCGCGGACGGGTAGTGGCCCGGCGGTCTGGAGCAGTATACGAAGGACAGTCAGCACAAAGGCAGGGGCCTCTCGGATCCCGGCAAGGCTAGGAGTCGCCATAATTTGCCAAATCCGTCAGTGAAGGGGACGTCTGTCTCCAAACAACCAAGTCCCGACTGAAGACAAAAGTCCAACCATTAAGGGGGAACACCGCCACCGCCAGGACACCAGTTCCTCGGGGCCAGCGTCTGCGGGCAAAGTAGGGCTCCTCCGGCCCATATCCAAGACGGGGAGCGGGTTACCGGTGGGAACCCATCGCTACCAACACAGAAACATTGGGTGCAGGTCAAAGGGACATCACCGTTACCTACTGGGAGAGCAAGTGCAGCCGTCCGTGGGAACCGTCTTTCCAGCCGTGTGTTTTACCGAGAATTGTGTCACCGTCTCAGGCTGAGTGAGTACCACAGTGCCGGAAGGCACAGCGCTGCCCCCGCGTCCCTGCGCCCACCAGGCCCTGCACCTTCCACACCATCACTGGGCCCCGGGATCACCAACCCCTACCCACGGAGGGGCAACACAACAACTGGCTGCTCCACATCACCACTCCCGGGATCCCCATATTGAGCAGCGGTGGTGCTACAAATCACCACAACCGTGGGTGGCGTCACGGACAATAGACTATATCCCAAAACCCAATCCCCTTTCACTCACGGGCGAGGAGCGCCGCTCGAGAACCCCCGGGATCTGGCCCACCGCTCGAGCCACCACTGAGCAGCAGCAGCCGGACCCGAGCAGAGGGGTGAGCGAGGTGCCGGCACCCTCCTCCCCACCCGCGACACTGTGACTGGGTGTGCCAGCCTCTGTGCTATGGCTACAGAGGACACCGCATGACGATGGTATGGAGGGAGGTGGTTAAAGTTGTTTTTTGTGCATTAGGAACAGAACAGAGACTGTATATACCAAGAAGAGGCCCAGGATAAGGACATAAACACCAGGATGGGCTCAGGTTTGTGACCATATATACTAGGATGGGGCCCAGGATGGGGACAGATATATTAGGATGGGGATATTTATACTAGGATGGAGTCATATATACCAGAACGGGGACATACATCACAGGATGGGGACATATATACCAGGATTTGAACTAAAATGAGGACACATATAAAAGGATGGAGACATATATAGCATGATGGGGACATATAGTTGTGCTGAAAAGTTTATATCCCTGACAGATTTTTTCTTTCTTTGCCTTTTTTCAGAGAATATTAATGATAACACAAAATCTTTTTTTCCATTCATAGTTAGTGGTTGGGTGAAGCCATTTATTGTCAAACTACTGAGTTTTCTCTTTTTAAATCATAATGACAACCAAAAGCATCTTACTGACCCTGATCAAAAGTTCACATACCCTGGGGATTTTGGCCTGATAACATGCACAGAGGTTGACACAAATGGGTTTGAATGGCTAATAAAGGTAACATCCTCCCCTGTGACCTGTTTGCTTGTAAACAGTGTAGTCATAAAAGCAGAGTAAGGCTATGTGCCCACGGGAGTTTGTTTGTGCGGATTTTGCCGTGGATTTTCCAGATAAATCCGCATGTTTTAGCATGTACAGTCACTCCCCATGTTATCCTATGGGACATGGGGAGTGTCTGTGTCCACGTTGCGGAATGTGAGGCTGCGGAACATGGTGCGGATGTCCCGCAGCCGCACGTAACTGCATGTCAATTATTCATGCGGAATTACCTGCGGATGTCCCGGCCCTCTGCTATGGAGATACAGGCCGGGACGTCCGCAGGTAATTCGCATCAAAGTCCGCAGGTTTACCGCTGCTATATCGCTGGCATCCCTCAGCTAAAAATAGCTGCGGATCGCCGGCGGGTAGCTGCGGGAAACATGCGGCCATACCTGTGGAGACATCCGCAGCTATGATCTCCCGTGGGCACATAGCCTTAGTTTCTGGGATCCAAACAGACTCTTGCATCTTTCATCCAGCCACTGACGTTTCTGGATTGTGAGTCATGAGAAAGCAAAAGTATTGTCAATGGATCTACGGTAAAATATAGTTGAACTGTATAAAACAGGAAAGAGATACAAAAAGATATCCAAGGAATTGATAATGCCAATCAGTGTTCAAGCTGTGATTAACAAATGGAAAATCAGGGGCTCTGTAAAAACCAAACCACGATCAGGTAGATCAATAACAATTTCAGCCATAACCGCCAGGAAAATTTTTTGGGATGCAAAGAAAAACCCACAAATAACATCAGCTGAAATACAGGACTCACTGAAAACTAGACAGGTGTGGCTGTTTCAAGATGCACAATAAGGAGGCACTTGAAGAAAAATGGTCTGCATGGTCGAGTCACCAGAGGAAAGCCATTGTTGCGCAAATGCCACAAAGTATCTCTTCTACAATAGACCAAACAACACAGACAGGGACGTACTTGGATGTTCCAACATGACAACGATACAAAATCTCAGTATCATTCAGCCACTCTGAGGAGAACTCAAGCGCTCAGTTCATGCAAGAAAGCACAATAATTTACAGGGACTGGAAGCTTTTTGCCAAGAAGAATGGGCAGCTTACCATCTGAGAAAATTAGGAGCCTCATCCACAACTACCACTAAAGACTTCAAGCTGTCATTGATGCTAGAGGGGGCAATACACGGTACTAAGAACTGGGGTATGTGAACTTTTCATCAGGGCCATTTTGATGTTTTTGGTTGTCATTATTGTGGAGACATGGGGGTCAGTGGGTGCTCTCGTCCGCTGGCCCGGCCGCTTTTAGAAAGACAGCGTGGCCCAGGGCTCATCCCAACTGAACGCCGACCTCCTTAACCATGGGTGGAACACTACTCAGACAACACAGGATGAGGGAATCACAATATTAAGACTTTATTGGATCCCCAAACAATTAACGGAACATAGCACATAGCCAGCAAAACACACAAATGTAACAGACATCAGAATCTCTCCCTTCTGCTGGCTCACCAGGGATTTGAATGTCCGTGCTTCAGAGCTTCCAGGGCTACCTACTCCAATCCAGCAGCACCCCACTTTTGGCGGGCACCCAACGAGAATGGAATAACGCCAGATTTAGGAAGCTGGCTGAGGTCTGCAAAGTCTGTAGCCAAGTGACTAAATTGTCCCAACCTGGGTTTCTTCCTTAAGTAGTCTCTGGTATGATGAAATGATATAATCCTGGCAGCCGTAGTCAAAATTCCTAGACTGCGGTTATGGTCTCCAATCGGAATCAAAGTCCCTAGATTGAAGCTATGTAGCCAAGTGATCCTCTAGTCGGAGCCAAAGTCCCTAGACCGAGTTCACAAGGCATCCTGGCTCTGATCCCCTAGCCAGCTCCTAAGAGCTTAGACTGGATCATGCAACATCCATCAACCCTGGTGACTCCAAGAAGTCCCCTTTTATAGCCATAGCCTTCCCTTAGGATATACTGTGCCCTTATCGGATTGGTTGTACAAGGTTGCTTCTCTTATTGGATGAATTTCAAGCTATATTCAAATATCCAGAGACAAGGGTGAGACAGGTAAGTTACATCACATCTAGCAATTTACTTAGTAATACAATGGGAAGTTCGCATAATTGAGTTATTTGGGTGTCTGGCCTTTAGTGGCCAAAACAATTACATGAGTCAACAAAAACTTCAATACTAAACTCCCAAGAGTCTTGTTAAACAATGAGGGATTATCCCCCATCTATAAACAAACTGTCTTCATGTCTGGCTGACTGTTAAGAAAGTTAACCCATGCTAGGCACTCAAAGTCCATGTCGTCACAATTATGATTTAAAAAGAGAAAATACAGTAGTTTGACAATAAATGGCTTCACCCAACCAAAAACCATGAGTGAAAAAGAAGATTTTGTGTTATCATTCATATTCTCTGAAAAAAGGCCAAGAAAGCAAAATAGCTCCCGAGGTATGTAAACTTCTGAGCAAAACCGAATATATATAGATATATGAGGGACATATCTACCAGAATGGGGACATACAATCATGGCTGAAAGTGTTCCATAATATGAAGCACTTCTCCCAGAATCCCAGAGAATGATTGAAATTACACATTTTGCTATGCACATATTTAATTTCTTTGTGCATATTGTAACAACACAAAAAAAAGAGAAAAAAGGCAAATTGGACACAGTGTCACACAAAACTCCAAAATTCGCCCACACCAAAATTGTTGGCACCTTTTGAAAATTGTGGCTAAACAACGTTGATTCAAGCATGTGATGCTCATTCAAACTCACCTGTGCCAAGTAAAAGGTGTGTAGAAAAAAGTATAGCGCATATGAGAAGCACCCATGGAGTGATTTCTGTATATTAATATTATGAAATTGCTCACCTGGGTATGTTGTGCGCCCTCGCACAACCCCGGTATTAGATGTGAAATTCCTCTGGGGGATGAGGGACTGTCTCAGCTGGCGTTATCCGTTGTGCTGCTGGGTGGACCCAGGCTTGTTACCGCTGTCAGTTCCAGATTCACCGACTCCCTGAATCTTGGAGCTCCGTGCGGACCTGCGTCCTCCCGCTGTAATTCAAATGATCTGATGGATCCTATTACTCGCAGCAGCTCTATCCGGATTCCCTTATGGGAGTAGGCATATGGAAGAAAAAGATTCCGGTCTTTTGGAGCGCTAGTAATAGATCTTTAGTCTTTGATCTTGTAGGATGATTAGCTTTATTAATAGTAACAAAATAACTCTTGTATTATCACAACGCTTTTCAGCAAGATACACTTGCCATCCTCAGGTGTCAAGACAACTGAGGATGGCAAGTGTATCTTGCTGAAACGCGTTGTGATAATACAAGAGTTATTTTATTACTATTAATAAAGCTAATCATCCTACAAGATCAAAGACTAAAGATCTATTACTAGCGCTCCAAAAGTCCGGAATCTTTTTCTTCCAAGTAAAAGGTGTGGACAACATGAAAATCACACCTGAAACCAGATAAAAGGGGAGAAGTTGACTCAACCTGTTCATTGTGTTTCTGTGTGTGCTACACTAAGCATGGAGAACAGAAAGAGGAGAAAAAAAATGTCTGCTGGAAAACCAAAATTGTTAAAAAATCTTAAGGTTATAACTTGTAATGCTCACCGCTAATGGTGATGAGGCACTAGACCAAAGGGGGGATCCAGGTTTACCCTTTAACGGGGGAGGCTTAGGTAAGTGCCTGCTGCAAGGCATACATCAGGTGCCACTCCCAGGGCAGTGACCAAGACTGTTGTAGCTGTCCCCCAGGACAGAAGATGGACTCAGGAAAGAGCACAAGTGAAGGCAGGGCAGGATAGATGAGACAGACAGAAAGGTGGTTACAGACAGGTATGGTAGGCATGGCATGGACAGATAAGTATGAAAAGGTGGACTCAATAATAGGTAACGGGACAGGAGCATGGGATTATGAAAACTAGCTACAAGACTAAAGACTAACTAAGAATGTTGTGCAGGCACCTCCCCTAGTGGGAGGATGCCTTTAATATTTAGTGCCTTTAATATTTTAAGCCATATGCTGAAAGGCAAATCCAGGAAATGTCAAGCTTGTGCTTTAAGAGGAGGGCAGGTGTGCTTGTGTGCACCCTAAGAACACTCCTAGGAGACCAGAACTGCGTGCACAGGCCCCGGGTGGGGGAAGTAGGACAGCACATGCATGGCTGCAGGGCAGTGGGGAAGGACTCATCCAGGGCATGGTCGTTAGTAATTTAGCATCCCTGCAGGGACACCAGCGCTAAAGTGTGTCCCCTTATGCCCTTCTTTGCCAGGCCTGAAAGAGGTCTTTTCTCCTCCAACTTGTCTTCAGAGATGGTGGGTAAAGACATAGCCAGTCGAAGGACCTGATGGGTGCTGCTCGAGGGGCTTGTTCCTCAAAAGAATACACCACCAGCTTCCAGGTTAGATATCACAGAACCTTCAGGGATCAGAAATGTCTTGGGGCAATTCTGCTCCCAATGAAGCACCTCTCCAGATATTCAGTCCAGGGCAGACTCTTGGGCACTGAGCCAAAGCAGACCCAGGACAAGTGGTCAGGACAGGTTTGAGAGCACCAAAAAAGATATCTTCTCCGTATGTAAAGCTCCCACTTGAAGCTCCACCTGCTCGGAAATGAAGCATATTGGATCCGTCTAGAGTGCTCCATCCACCTCACACACTATCAAGGAACTTTGGAGGCATCGGATTGGAATCTGTTACATATCCACCACTGCCTGTTGAATGAAGTTCCCAGCAGATTTGGAATCTAAATGGGTCATCTCTGTAAACCAAATACCTTTACATAATACAGACACAGAGAGGGACAATGATGATTTTTTGACCCCTCCTACTGATCCTAGGTAAGAAGGTTCTAATCTCACAGGACTGGCATGAATAAAGTGTTCTGCACCTACACAGTAGAACCACAAGCCCATGGCTCAGCAATGGTCTCTACATTGTTCAAACATCTTAATATGGTCAACATGGATGGACTCAAGAACGGCGACTGGAAACTCGGACACCAGCAGCCTCTGGAGGGATGGAGCCAGATGTATTGGTCCCCTATCATGTTTCACCTCCACGTATTGCTCCTGGAACCTTAGGTTGATGAGGGTAGCCAAGGAAATCAGGGTGTCAGAGTCAGTGGAGTCCGAGGCCTGCGAAAACTGTAACAGTCACCGCTTGTGGTCATGAGGCAGCAAACGGAAGTAGATGCACTGGACAACAGAGGGAACCTGGGCTTAACCCTGTAATATGAGGTGATTAACTAAGGCAGACACCATGTGCCACTCCCATGGCAGTGACTAGGATTGTGACAGCTGACTCCCAGGACAGAGGACGGACTTAGGTATAGGCAGGTACAGGCAGGATAGCTGAGGGAGACTGGAAGGCAGGTACGAACACGAAATGGTGGGCATGGCAGGGACAGATAGGTATGGGAAGGTGGACTCAAGAATAGGTAAAGGGTCAGGAGCATGGGAACCTGAAAACCAGCTAGCAGACTGAAGACTGACTAACTAAGGATGTTGTGCAGGCATCTCCTTTAGTCGGAGGACGCCTTAAACATGTAGTGCCTCTCAGCCATAGGCTTCCAGAAAATGTCATGCGGGCTCTTTAAGAGGTGGACAAGTGTGCTCACGTGCACCCTAAGTACACTCGCGGGAGACCTAAGCTGTACACACAGACCCTAGGAGGAGGTGGAAGCAGGACATCATATAGACAGCTGCAGGGAATCGGGGGAGAACGCAACCCAGCTAGGGCAGAGAGTAAGTCGCCACCCTTGCAGGGACGCTAGCGCTACAAAAGTCCATCTCCTAACATATTGATATTCCTTTGTCCAAGGTGTGCAAGATAATGAAGAAGTTTACAACTCATGGCACTTTAACTAATCTCCCTGGATGTGAACGGCAGAGAAAAATTAATGAAAGGTTGCAACGAAGGATAGCCCGGATGGTGAATAAGCAGCCCCAATTAAAATCCAAAGAAACTCAAGCTGTCCTGCAGACTCAAGGTGCATCAGTGCCAGCACAAATCCATCCGTCATCATTGAAAAAAATTAAACACTTTGACAGTAGACCCAGGAAAACTCCACTGCTGACAAAGATACATAAAAAAGCTAGACTGCAATTTGCCAAAATCTTTCTGGGAAAGCATCTTGTGGACAGATGAGAGCAACTTACAACTCTTTCAAAAAGCACATCATTCTATTGTTTACCAAATCTGGAATGAGGCCTAGAAAGCAAAGAACCCGGAAGTAAAACATGTAACATTTATTGGAAACCAATTAAGACATTTAAGCAGTGATTATTGCCTTATATTTCTTGATGCTGTTACATTAACTCAAAAGTCCTTTTGAGGGCTAATTCAAATCGATTCTATTCTCTAATAATACCATTCTTTACAGCAATTAGTTTAGGGAAAACTGGTAGAAATGGGATAGATGTATTAGAGGCATCAAGGCAGAGATTAAAGCCTTAAGGCCTCTTCACATGCTACGATTTATCTGACGATCTCATTACCGATGTGGCACGCCCAGATCATAGTTACGATTTGTCGAGATCGCACATAGGTCGTTTATTAGCAGTCACACGTAACGATCTCACAAGCGACGCAAAATCATTCAGCGATATATTGTTTGTCCAAGGCGGTCGTGAAGTTGTTATTCATCGTTTGCAGGTTGTCAAACGTACCAATATGTCTGGTGCGTTCCAAACGATGAACAATATTTTGAAAGTGAACGACGTGTCAACGATCAATAATTTTCAACCTATTTGCGATCATTCTGAGTCACACGTAGGTGTCACACGCAATGACATCGCTAACAATGACGGAAGTGCATCACGGAATCCGTGACCCCGACGACATGTTGTCAGATAAATCGTAGCGTGTAACGTTGCCTTTACAGTCCTCGCTGCTGCAACCTAAAACCAAAAGTCCTTTTCAGGCCGACATCTATTCATTTCCCTATTAATACTGCTATTAGCTGCGTTCAGTGTAGGGATAGCTGCTGGAGGAGTTATAGTTTTGGATTAAAGGCATATAGGCAGGAATGTTGCTTTTCTGTCCTTTTATAGGCATACTGCTGCTGCAACCTAACTGCGTTGTTCATGGAATGAGTGATTTTATGGGACACGTGCTGGTGTAAGGCAGAGATGGCCAGCACTACAGTGGTGGCTGGGGACCATGTACCTCAGGACGGCCGCCACCATGAGGTTGCGGAAAGCCTCAGTTTATGGCAACATTTTCAGGACAAGCAGTAAGGATATGCAAGCAAGCAGCACCCTGTGTACTTTCTTTCTCCATCTCCACCTGGTCCACATGCAAAGCTTCCTCTTTAATTGTGAGCAATGAGCATTTGAGGAAACACAAGAGTGTGATGAATATATTGATTATGCCAATAAAAACACACAAAAGTAAAAAGTGAGGTAGTGGGGTAAGGGTCTCCCCAAATATCAAGATCAAATATGAAGATCAAAAATGAACAAGAAGATACAAATATATGTCCATAGATGTTTAACAGGAGAGAGCCTAGCAGAAACTATAGATTCAACAGCATGTATGCACCATAAATATTAAGGCAGGTCCTGCAATTGTAAAGGCCTGACAGTTTCTGGTAGGCTCTATCCTGTTAAACATCCATAGACATAAATTTGTATTTTTTTATCTTGATATGCACATGTAAGTACTGTTACTATTTTATGTGTATTTAGGCTGACCCTTACCCCCCTTCCTCATTTTTTCTTTTTGTGTGCTTTTTTCGGCACATTTTTGTGTCATGTCTCACTTTTTAATCTATATGTTTTTTTGTGTCATTTTGATGTAAGATTTAATAAAGTGCATTTTTTATTGTATGATTGTGTAAATTACCCATTCTTTGGATACTAATTTGTAGGTTGATTATCAGTTCTTTTTAGGTATTCTATGTGTTTTTCTCAAATATTACTATTTATTTGGAGATTCCTTCTAATAGGTATTTCATGTTTGTAGGCTGCCTTGCCTTTTCAGCTTTGCTCATAAATGTTCAATAGGCCTGAGATCAGGGCATTGTGATGATCACTCCAAAACTTTGACTTTGTTATCCTTAAGCCACTTTGTAACCAGTTTAGCAGTATGCTGTGGATCATTATCCATTTGGATGACCCATTTCCACCCAAGTTTTAAGTTCCTGGCTGATGTCTTGAGATATTGCTTCAGTTTTGTCACATAATCTTTTTGCCTCATGATGCCATCTAGTTTATGAATTGCACCAGCCCATCCTGCAGCAAAACAACACACAACTGTTGGGATGGTGTTCTTAGCCTTAAAAGCTTCTCGATTTTTCCTCCAAGCGTACCGATGGTCATTATGGCCAAACAGTTCAATGTTAGTTTCATCAGACCATAAGTGATGTCTTTAAAAATTAATTTTTTTGTTCCTGTGTGCATATGCAAACATTAATTTGGCTTTTTTTATGTTTCTTTTGGAGCAATGGCTTCGTCCTGGCAAAGTGGCCTATCAGAACATGTTGCTACCATACTCATTTCACTGTAGATAATGAGACAGTTTTACCAGCTTCCGCCAGCATTTTCACAAGGTCTTTTGCTTTTGTTCTTCGGTTGATATGCGCATTTCTAACCAAAACACGTTCATCTCTGGTACAGAGAACCCTTCACTTTCCTGAGCAGTATGATCGCTGAACATGCCGATCTTGATTGGACTTGTGTATAATTGTTTGTTTAGTTGAACAGGGCACCTTCAGGTATCTGGAAATTGCACCCAATGATGAACCAGATTTGAGCAATTGCACAATTCCCTTCCTGAGATCTTGGCTAATTTCTTTTGACTTTCCCATAATGTTACACAAAGAAGCAGTGTGATTCAGGTGTGCATTAAAATACATCCACAGGTGTGTCTCTAATTAACTTAGATGTTACCAATAAACCTATCAACTATCATAAGCTTCCAAAGACATTACATCATATGGGCTGTCCCATATTACTCTTAGGCGGGATTTGCACACTACGACATCGCATGTGCGATGTCGGTGGGGTCAAATTGAAAATGAAGTACTTCCGGCATCGCATGCGACATTGTAGTGTGTAAAGGCTCGATGATATGATTAACGAGCGCAAAAGCGTCGTAATCGTATCATCGGTGCAGCGTCGGCGTAATCCATGATTACGCTGACGCGACGGTCCGATGTTGTTCCTCGTTCCTGCGGCAGCACACATCGCTGTGTGTGAAGCCGCAGGAGCGAGGAACATCTCCTACCGGCGTCACTGCGGCTTCCGTAGGATATGCGGAAGGAAGGAGGTGGGCAGGATGTTTACATCCCGCTCATCTCCGCCCCTCCGCTCCTATTGGCCGCCTGCCGTGTGACGTCACAGTGACGCCATATGACCCGCCCCCTTAATAAGGAGGCGGGTCGCCAGCCAGAGCGACGGTCGCAGAACAGGTGAGTCCATATGAAGCTGCCATAGCGATAATGTTCGCTACGGCAGCTATCACAAGGATATCGCAGTTGCGACGGGGGCGGGCACTATCGCGCTCGGCATCGCAGCATCGGCTTGCGATGTCGTAGTGTGCAAAGTGCCCCTTAGTGTATAGAAAAAAAAATCAAAGGAAATCCGGCTCTTCAAAAAGGGATAGGTTTTATTGTTTAAAAAACATTATTTTATAAAAGTGAAAAACAAATGGGTAATAATAAATGTACCAATAGAGCTTATCCCTTTTTGAATAGCCGTATCTTGACCTATATAAATAGGAATACAAAATGAGTTGACACCCTAGGTGGGAGGGATGCAAAGAAAAGCAGATAATGATAGAAAGAGTAAAGCGGGCTTTACACGCTACGATATTTCTAGCAATTGCTAGGGATATCGTATGTAAAAGCACCCGCCCCCGTCGTGCATGCGATATCGTGTGATCGCTGCCGCAGCAAACATTATCGCTACGGCAGCGTCACACGCACTTACCTGGTCAGCGGCGTCGCTGTGACTGCCGAACAATCCTTCCCTCAAGGGGGAGGTGCGTTCGGCGTCATGGCAATGTCAACGTGACGTCACTAAGTGGCCGGCCAATCAAAGTGGAGGGGCGGAGATGAGCGGTACGAACATCCCGCCCACCTACTTCCTTCCTCATTGCAGGCGGGACACAGGTAAGGGGAGGTTCCTCGCTCCTGCGGTGTCACACACAGCGATGCGTGCTGCCGCAGGAACGAGGAACAACATCTATAAACAACCATTAACAATTTTTGGTTTTAGGACGACCGTTCCATGGTGAACGATTTTCACCACTTTGGAGGACGTTTAAGGTCGCTGGTAAGTGTTACATGCTGCAATACCGTTAATGACGCCGGATGTGCGTCACAAACGACGTGACCCCGACGATAAAACATTAACGATATCGCAGAGTGTAAAGCCCCCTTTATTAACTAACCTTCTCTGAGGTGAGTGGACCTGCACGCCAATGCATGTTTCACTCCCGCTTCTTCAGGATAATTACTCTTTCTACCATTATCTCAATTTCTTCAAATCCCTCCCACCTTGGTTATATGAGTGAGGGTTGTATGATGGCCATCGAAAAAGTATGAGTGAGGGATGCCTGATAGCTCTATAAATTGTAAGTAAGAGCAGCATGATGATCCTGTTGATATGATGTAAGAGGAGGAGAAGCTGGAGGAGCTGGGTGGGAAAGAGCATATAGGAATACACCAGAAAAAAAGGAACATTTGATTTGGCTTTATGTTATGCTGCGGTCATCTAGTGGGGTTGAGAAATCTCTGCCAATCCAGGCATTGTTCAATTTTATGACTGTCAAACTGTCAGTATTTTCAGTTGACAAGCTTATGCGCCTAATAGTTATTATATTCCCGGTGGCACTAAAAATCCATGGAAGCACCTTAAGCAGTGTGGGAGCAGTAAGTGCAGCCTACAAGCCTCAGATTTGGCTCATCTCTGTGGATGATACAAATTATGAATGAAAGCTGCCTGGTGGTCTTCCAAGCATTGGGATAGAGGGCCACATGATGACCCTGTTGATATGGTGGAGTACAAGTATTAGGAGGACAAGAAAAAGAAGAAACCATGAACCATATACAGTGCCTACAAGTAGTATTCAACCCCCTGCAGATTTAGCAGGTTTACACATTCGGAATTAACTTGGCATTGTGACATTTGGACTGTAGATCAGCCTGGAAGTGTGAAATGCACTTGTCAGGGCCAGGTGGACGGGCAGACCCAGGAGGTGGATCCACTGGGCCGAACTCCTAGATGGTGGTAAGGGGTCCGGTAGCTGGAGCACTATAGGCAGCAGAACAGTCCGTGCACAGGAGTATAACGGAGAAGTCCCTGGGACTACGGAGTCACTGGTGGTAGTCCGGGTGACGCAGCTCAGGTTCGGAAGCCGAGAAGATGTCAGGCGGGGTCCGGAACCTTTGGAGCGAGATGACAGGTCACCGCAGGGATCCGAGATGGTACGGACTGTCAGGATGGCAGATGGACTGCGTTCGGGGTTCGGGATTCGGTCTGGACCGGATGGCGAGGCAGGCACGGCTCTACAAGAGAGATAGGTGAGTATATACACATATACACCAGGAGACCTGACTCCTAGCTTAAGAAACACGAAGATCAGGCCCCGCCCCCTTGGACATAAACCCCCTTTATACCCTGTACCTGTTTTGCATCATTTCCTGTTAATGGACGCTGGCCCTTTAAGAAAGGGTCAATGACCGCGCGCGCGCCCTAATGCGCATGCGCGCTGCCCGAGTGCCAGAAGCCAGAGCAGGAAGCTGCGAGGAGGAAGCAGCAGGGCCAGGATGGGGCTGTGAAGCCGACGGACGCCGGGTGCGGGGACCAGGACGCTGGGGACGCGCTGGCAAGGGGTGCTGGAGAGCGGGGAGCGTGACAGATGAGCCGGGGGGCAGCACAGGGGACCCGGGGAGCGTGACAGTACCCCCCCCCACGACCCCCTCCCCGCAACCGGGACAGGAAGGCACGGATCAGCGGAGTACCCACATTCTCCCGGGGCTCCCAGGACCTATCCTCAGGACCATACCCTGCCCAGTCCACCAGGAAGAACTGTCGACCCCGTACGGTCTTCATGGCCACGATATCCCTTACCGCATAGATGTCGTCATCGGCAATAGGTGGAGGAGCCGAACTGGCAGCAGCGGAGAAGGGACCCAGGACAACCGGCTTGAGCAGGGAGACGTGGAATGAGTTGGGTATCCTCATCGTGGCCGGGAGCTGTAGCTTGTAGGAGACCTCATTGATCTTGTTGAGGACTTTAAACGGCCCGATGTAGCGAGGACCCAGCTTGTAGGATGGTATCTTCAATCGGACTTACTTGGATGCAAGCCAGACTAGATCACCAGGAGAGAAACACGGAGGGTCCAGACGTCTCTTGTCTGCGTGTCTTTTCATCCGCAGGGAAGCACGCCCAAGGGACGCCTTGACAGAGTCCCAAATGGTTGCAAAGTCACGGGCTACAGTATCAGCAGCAGGGACATCCGAAGAAGGGGATACAGGCAATGGGACGGAGGGCTGAAGTCCGTAAACGACATGGAAGGGAGAGCTGGAGGACGACTCACTGATGTGGTGGTTATGGGAGAATTCAGCCCAAGGAAGAAGCGTGGACCAGTCGTCGTGATGGGCGTTGACATAGTGACGTAAGAAAGAGGTCAATATTTGGTTGACCCTCTCCACTTGGCCATTAGACTGAGGATGGTAGGCTGAAGAAAAGTCCAGAGTCACTCCCAGATGGTTGCAGAGAGCCCTCCAGAAGCGGGAGGTGAACTGAGTTCCTCTATCGGATACGATGTGAGATGGAAAGCCATGCAAGCGGAAGATGTGATGTATGTAGGCGTCCGCGAGTTCCTGAGCAGAGGGCAATCCAGCCATAGGGACGAAATGGGCCATTTTAGAGAATCGATCCACCACGACCCATATGACTGTGTGTCCGGAGGACAATGGCAAGTCTGTAATAAAGTCCATCGCTATGTGTTGCCACGGAACTGAAGGTATCGGCAGAGGCAGAAGACGGCCATATGGCAGGTGTTTGGGCGTCTTGTTCCCGGCACAAGAGGAGCAGGCAGAGACAAAAGCAGCGACGTCCGTGCGAAGGGATGGCCACCAGTAATGGCGTACAATCGCACCCCATGTTCTCTTCTGACCAGCATGACCGGCTGTTTTCGAGGCATGACCCCAGTGTAACACTTTTTGCCTGTCTGTCTCAGAGACATAGGTCTTCCCGGGCGGTATCTGGGCCAGGGTGACAGGGGCCACCGGAATGATTTTGCTAGGACAGATGATGGGTTGGGTAGTCTCCTCCTCCTGCTCTATGGGCATGAAAGACCTGGACAAGGCATCAGCGCGTACATTCTTGTCCGCGGGTCGGAAATGGAGCTGGAAATCAAACCTGGCAAAGAATAAGGACCACCTGGCTTGCCGTGGGTTCAGTCGCTGAGCAGACCGCAGGTATTCCAGGTTCTTGTGGTCCGTGTAAATGATAACGGGGTACACTGCTCCTTCCAGAAGGTAGCGCCATTCCTCCAGAGCCAGTTTGACTGCCAAGAGCTCTCGGTCACCGATGGTGTAGTTGCGTTCAGGCGCTGAGAAGCTCTTGGAGAAGAATCCGCAAGTCACCATCTTCCCGGAGGAGGATTTCTGCATGAGCACTGCTCCGGCTCCTGAGGAGGAGGCATCCACCTCCAAGGTGAACTGGCGGTTTAACTCCGGACGGTGAAGTACAGGAGAGGAGGCAAATGCCCGCTTCAGCGAGCCAAACGCGGCGTCGGCCGCAGGTGACCAGTCCTTTGGATTAGCCTCTTTCTTGGTCAAAGCGGAGAGAGGAGCAGTCAGAGCCGAGAAGTGAGGGATGAACTGGCGGTAGTAGTTGGCGAATCCCAGGAAACGTTGGATTGCCTTCAGTCCAGAAGGAGGAGGCCAGTTGAGAATGGAGGAGACCTTCTTTGGATCCATCTGCAGTCCGGTATCAGAGATGATGTACCCCAGGAAGGGGAGAGAAGACTGCTCAAAGACACACTTCTCATACTTCGCGTACAGACGATTCTCTCTCAGTCTTTGTAGAACCAGCTGCACGTTCTCTCTGTGGGTCTGGAGGTCCGGAGAGAAGACAAGGATGTCATCCAGATATACTACCACACAGACGTAAAGAAGGTCCCGGAAGACGTCGTTCACCAGTTCTTGAAAGACGGCTGGGGCGTTACACAGGCCGAAGGGCATCACGCAGTATTCATAGTGCCCATCGCGAGTGTTGAACGCGGTCTTCCATTCGTCCCCAGAGTGGATGCGGACCAGATTGTAAGCACCCCGAAGATCCAGCTTGGTGAACACACGAGCTCCTCTAAGCCGGTCAAACAATTCAGGGATGAGCGGCAGAGGGTACTTGTTTTTACGGTGATTTGATTCAAACCCCGGTAGTCTATGCATGGGCGTAAGTCGCCCTCTTTCTTCTTGACAAAGAAGAAACCTGCTCCAGCAGGAGAGGAGGATCTCCGGATGAATCCCCTTGCCAGGCTCTCTGTGATGTAAGTAGACATGGCCCTTGTTTCGGCTGGAGACAATGGATATATCCGTCCTCGAGGTGGTGTAGTTCCAGGGAGCAGGTCGATGGCACAATCGTAGGGACGATGTGGCGGAAGTACCTCGGATTCCTTTTTATCAAAGACGTCTGCAAAGGACCAATAGGCCGAGGGCAGCCCCGGTAGGTTCTCTGGAACCGGAGGTCGTCGGATGGGTTGTATGGTCTTCAGGCACTTCTCATGGCACGAAGAGCCCCATCGGGTGATTTCGCCAGTGCCCCAGCTGACTGATGGTTCGTGTGTCCGCAACCAGGGAAGTCCCAGCAGGATTTGATGGGACATGTGTGGGAGGACGTAGAGAGCGATGTTCTCGGTGTGCAGGGCACCGATACGCAGTTCCACCGGCTTGGTGATCCAGGAGATGGTGTCAGAGAGGGGTCTCCCATCCACAGAGGCAATCACGAGGGGCTTGTCAAGTGGAGTAACAGGCACCTGGTACTTGTCCACCGTGGCCTGCTGGATGAAATTGCCTGCTGCCCCGGAATCGAGGTATGCCTCAGCCGTGAACCGCGTCTCTCCCGTTGTCACTTGCACAGTCCATGTAACCGGGTCTGAGAGAGTCCCAGCACCTAGGGTGGCCTCTCCTACCAACCCTAGGCTTTGGAGTTTCCTGGCCTCTCAGGACAGGAGCGTAGCAGGTGTGTGTCCTCTCTGCAGTAAAAGCAGAGGCCCTTGGCGAGCCACTCAGCTCTACGTTGTTCAGACTGCCGCACTCTGTCAATCTGCATGGGCTCGTGGACGGGGACCCCAGCTGTTGATGACTGAAGTACGGAGGGCTTCTGCGGAGGAGAGGAATGCCGTACCGGACGTCTCTCACGGGACACTTCCTTGGATCGCTCCTGAAAGCGGATGTCCACTCGAGTCGCTAGGGTAATCAGGGCATCCAGGGTGGTCGGTACGTCACGACCCGCCAGCTCATCTTTAATTCGCCCCGAGAGTCCTTCCCAGAAGGCGGCGGTTAAGGCCTTGTTGTTCCACCCGAGTTCCGAAGCCAAGGTGCGAAACCGGATTGCGTATTGGCCCACCGTCAGAGTCCCCTGACGCAACCGGAGAAGAGACGAAGCAGACGCGGAGGCGCGTCCGGGCTCATCAAAGGTGCCACGGAATGCCTGCAGGAAGTCCTGGATGTTCGTGGTCACAGGATCCCCTTTCTCCCACAAGGGGTTCATCCACGCCAGTGCCTCACCCTCTAGATGGGAGATGATGAAGGCGACCTTGGCTTGATCAGAGGCAAACAAATGCGGCAGCTGCGTGAAATGGAGGGAGCATTGGTTTAAGAATCCCCTGCAGGTCTTGGGGTCTCCGGCGTACCGGGGTGGTGAGGCCAAACGAAGTCCGGAAGTATCTGACGAAGTCGCCACGGGAGCTGGAGCCATGGCTTGACTAGTGGAGGCCCGGGATGCTGAAGTCGTGACTGCCGCTTGTAGCGTGTTCAGGCGGGCGTCCACAGAAGACATAAATTGCAGCATGCGGGTCTGAGTCTCTCGCTGGCGTTGGAGTTCCTCCTGTACGGCTGCTAGTGCTGCAGCGGGATCCATGGCCTGATCTTACTGTCAGGGCCAGGTGGACGGGCAGACCCAGGAGGTGGATCCACTGGGCCGAACTCCTAGATGGTGGTAAGGGGTCCGGTAGCTGGAGCACTATAGGCAGCAGAACAGTCCGTGCACAGGAGTATAACGGAGAAGTCCCTGGGACTACGGAGTCACTGGTGGTAGTCCGGGTGACGCAGCTCAGGTTCGGAAGCCGAGAAGATGTCAGGCGGGGTCCGGAACCTTTGGAGCGAGATGACAGGTCACCGCAGGGATCCGAGATGGTACGGACTGTCAGGATGGCAGATGGACTGCGTTCGGGGTTCGGGATTCGGTCTGGACCGGATGGCGAGGCAGGCACGGCTCTACAAGAGAGATAGGTGAGTATATACACATATACACCAGGAGACCTGACTCCTAGCTTAAGAAACACGAAGATCAGGCCCCGCCCCCTTGGACATAAACCCCCTTTATACCCTGTACCTGTTTTGCATCATTTCCTGTTAATGGACGCTGGCCCTTTAAGAAAGGGTCAATGACCGCGCGCGCGCCCTAATGCGCATGCGCGCTGCCCGAGTGCCAGAAGCCAGAGCAGGAAGCTGCGAGGAGGAAGCAGCAGGGCCAGGATGGGGCTGTGAAGCCGACGGACGCCGGGTGCGGGGACCAGGACGCTGGGGACGCGCTGGCAAGGGGTGCTGGAGAGCGGGGAGCGTGACAGGTGAGCCGGGGGGCAGCACAGGGGACCCGGGGAGCGTGACAGCACTGCAGCAAAAAAGAATGTTATTTCTTTTTTTTTTTTTAAATTGTGAAAAGTTTATTCAGAGGGTCATTTATTATTCAACCCCTCAAACCACAAGAATTCTGTTTGGTTCCCCTAAAGTATTAAGAAGTATTTCAGGCACAAAGAACAATGAGCTTCACATGTTTGGATTAATTATCTCTTTTTCCAGCCTTTTCTGACTAATTAAGACCCTCCCCAAACTTGTGAACAGCACTCATACTTGGTCAACATGGGAAAGACAAAGGAGCATTCCAAGGCCATCAGAGACAAGATCGTGGAGGGTCACAAGGCTGGCAAGGGGTACAAACCCTTTCCAAGGAGTTGGGCCTACCTGTCTCCACTGTTGGGAGCATCATCTGGAAGTGGAAGGCTTATGGAACTACTGTTAGCCTTCCACGGCCTGGACAGCCTTTGAAAGTTTCCACCCGTGCCGAGGCCAGGCTTGTCCGAAGAGTCAAGGCTAACCCAAGGACAACAAGGAAGGAGCTCCGGGAAGATCTCATGGCTGTGGGGGCATTGGTTTCAGTCAATACCATAAGTAACGTACTCCACCGCAATGGTCTCTGTTCCAGATGAGCCCGTAAGGTACCTTTACTTTCAAAGCGTCATGTCAAGGCTCGTCTACAGTTTGCTCATGATCACTTGGAGGACTCTGAGACAGACTGGTTCAAGATTCTCTGGTCTGATGAGACCAAGATCGAGATCTTTGGTGCCAACCACACACGTGACGTTTGGAGACTGGATGGCACTGCATACGACCCCAAGAATACCATCCCTACAGTCAAGCATGGTGGTGGCAGCATCATGCTATGGGGCTGATTCTCAGCCAAGGGGCCTGGCCATCTGGTCCGCATCCATGGGAAGATGGATAGCACGGCCTACCTGGAGATTTTGGCCAAGCACCTCCGCTCCTCCATCAAGGATCTTAAGATGGGTCGTCATTTCATCTTCCAACAAGACAACGACCCAAAGCACACAGCCAAGAAAACCAAGGCCTGGTTCAAGAGGGAAACAATCAAGGTGTTGCAGTGGCCTAGTCAGTCTCCTGACCTTAACCCAATTGAAAACTTGTAGAAGGAGCTCAAGATTAAAGTCCACATGAGACACCCAAAGAACCTAGATAACTTGGAGAAGATCTGCATGGAGGAGTGGGCCAAGATAACTCCAGAGACCTGTGCCGGCCTGATCAGGTCTTATAAAAGACGATTATTAGCTGTAATTGCAAACAAGGGTTATTCCACAAAATATTAAACCTAGGGGTTGAATAATAATTGACCCACACTTTTATGTTGAAAATGTATTAAAATTTAACTGAGCAACATAACTTGTTGGTTTGTAAGATTTATGCATCTGTTAATAAATCCTGCTCTTGTTTGAAGTTTGCAGGCTCTAACTTATTTGCATCTTATCAAACCTGCTAAATCTGCAGGGGGTTGAAGACTACTTGTAGGCACTGTATCTTTTTGGGTAGAAAGTGGTGTATGGGAATACACCAGAAAAAAAGGAACATTTGATTTGACTTTATGTTTCTCTCCTTTCATCAGGTGAGGTTGAGAAGTCGGGGCCAATCCAGGCATTATTCATGTTCAGAACAGTCAGCCAGTCAGCATTTTCAGTTGACAAGTAGATGTGACAAGTAGAAGCAGCGAGTCTCGGAGAGGTAATTATTATGGGGGACTTTAACTATCCTGATATACATTGGGGAACAGAAACTTACAGTTCCAGCAAAAGAAATAGATTTTTGATAACAATGAAAGATAATTACCTTTCACAAATGGTACAGGACCCCACAAGAGGGGGAGCACTACTAGACCTTGTACTAACCAATAGGCCAGACCGCATATCAAATATACAAGTTGGGGGTTACTTGGGGAATAGTGATCACAAAATAATAAGTTTTCATGTATTCTTTAGTAAGATGTCTAGTAGAGGGGCTACAAGGACACTAAACTTCAGGAAAGCAAATTTTAAATGGTTGAGAGATGATCTTAGTGCAATAAACTGGATGATGTACTAAGTAATAAAAGTACACAAAGCAAATGGGAGACTTTTATGGGCATCCTGAATAGGGCTTGTGCAGAAAATATACCCTATGGGAACAAACATGCTAGAAATAGGAGAAAACCCCTATGGCTAAATAGAGCTGTAAGGGAAGCAATAAAAGAAAAACAGAAAGCCTTAAAAGACTTAAAGAGGGTAGGTAGTGATGAGGCATTATATAATTATAGAAAATTAAATAAAATATGTAAAAAGCAAATTAAGTTAGCTAAGTTTGAGACAGAGAGACTCATTGCGAGAGAAAGTAAAAATAATCCTAAAATATTCTTTAACTACATAAACAGTAAAAAACTGAAAAGCGATAGTGTTGGCCCCCTTAAAAATAGTCTTGGTGAAATGGTGGAAGGGGATGAGGGTAAAGCCAACCTGCTGAATGACTTTTTTTCTACGGTTTTTATACAAGAAAATGCCATGGCAAATGACATGACCAGTGATACCATAAATTCACCCTTGAATATTACCTGCTTAACCCAGCAGGAAGTACGCCGCCGCCTCGAAATCACAAAGGTTGACAAATCTCCGGGCCCGGATGGCATACACCCCAGAGTACTACAGGAATTGAGTTCTGTGATAGATAGACCATTATTTTTAATCTTCTCAGATTCCTTAATAACAGGGTTGGTACCGCAGGACTGGCGCATAGCAAATGTGGTGCCAATTTATATGCCGGTAAGTTTAACCTCTACGGTTGGTAAAATCCTTGAGGGGTTCTTGAGAGATGCTATACTGGAGTATCTCAAGAAAAATAACCTTATGACAGAGTATCAACATGGGTTTATGAGGGATCGATCCTGTCAAACTAATTTGATCAGCTTCTATGAAGAGGTAAGTTCAAGCCTGGACCAGGGAAATGCAGTGGATGTTGTGTATATGGACTTTTCAAAAGCTTTTGATACGGTGCCACACAAAAGGTTGGTACATAAAATGAGAATAATGGGGATAAGGGAAAATATGTGTAACTGGGTTAAAAACTGGCTCAGTGATAGGAAACAAAGGGTGGTTATTAATGGTACGTACTCGGACTAGGTCTCAGTTCATAGTGGGGTACCACAGGGGTCAGTATTGGGCCCGCTTCTTTTCAACATATTTATAAATGACCTTGTTGGGGGCATGCGGAGTAGAATTTCAATATTTGCAGATGATACTAAACTCTGCAGGGTAATCAATACAGAGAATCCAACGAAGGAGAGAAGGAATAAACCGCATACAGCTGCTGTGCTGAAGGATTTTTATTCAACCATATTTCATAGTCGGTGCCAGTAAAAAGCGGGGGGTGACTTGGATGCGAGTCCCTCCAGGAGGACGACGGCCGTTTCGTCTGTAAGTCAGACTTCTACGGGTCCACAATGTGGGAGTGACCGTGTCCGCCTTAAAAAGGGGGAGTGCATGCAAGGTCACGTCACCGCATAGTAAAAACAAAGGAATCATCGTGAATCAGTATTTTGCATAAATGCAAACAAATATTGTACTTAAAACATCTAAAACACGTCATACAATAGACATTATCTATAAAAAGATTCACATACATACAAAGAAAAAATCACAAAGTACTGGGACATCAGGAATTCATTAAATCCTGACGTATAATATCACATTTGTGTTGCTATTCGCAAAGATATATTCTCCCATTAAATGATCAATTAAGAAAAAACGGGATGATCAAAAAACAGCATTATAAAGCCTAAAGAGATTCTACAAAAAGACTGTCAGATCATTACGATCATTTAAACCCAGGGCCCCCTGCGCTCCAAATTTTATTATCAATTTTGCTTCCTTTTGTAACAATAACTTATGGAGATCGCCTCCTTGAGGGGGTAGGGAAACCTGGGCTAAACCTGCAAACCGTAGGACATTCGGGTTACCTCCGTGTTCCGAACAAATATGTTCTATCAATCTTGGGGAACCTTTTCCTGAGTTAATGGATTTGTAATGTTCTCTAAAACGTACGTACATGCACCTGATTGTTTTCCCAATGTAGAATCTTCCACATGGGCACAAAATCACGTAAACTACGTACTTCGTTTTGCAAGAGATAAATTGCTTCACCTGATGTGAGAAGGGACCTATGTGTAAGGATGTGCCGGTGAGATGTAAAGTGCAAAACTTACAATGACCGCAACGAAAGTTTCCAACTAAGGAACATTTTTCCAGCCATGTAGATGAGCTACTCACTCTATTTTTCACTAGTAGATCTCTTAGGTTATTACTTCGTCTATAAGAGATTAAGGGACCTCCATCTGTCATTTCTTTTAACCCCTTCAGCCCCCGGGCACTTTCCGTTTTTGCGTTTTTGTTTTTTGCTCCTTTTCTTCCAAGAGCCGTAACTTTTTTATTATTCCGTCAATTTTGCCATATGAGGGCTTGTTTTATGCGGGACGAGTTGTACTTTTAAATGAAATCATAAGTTTTACCATATAGTGTACTGGAAAACGGCAAAAAAATTCCAAGTGCGGAAAAATTGCAAAAAAAGTGGGATCGTACAATAGTTTTTGGGATATTTTATTCACGGTGTTCACTATATGGTAAAACTGATGTCTGGGTGTGATGCCTCAGGTCGGTGCGAGTTTGTAGACACCAAACATGTATAGGTTTACTTGTATCTAAGGGGTTAAAAAAAATTCACAAGTTTGTCCAATAAAAGTGGCGCACGTTTTGCGCCATTTTCCGAAACACGTAGAGTTCTTATTTTTTGGGATCTATGGCTCAGTGATGGCTTATTTTTTGCGTCTCGAGCTGACGTTTATAATGGTACCATTTTTGCGCAGATGCTACGTTTTGATCGCCTGTTATTGCATTTTGCGCAAAACTTGCGGCGACCAAAAAACGTAATTTTGGCGTTTGGAATTTTTTTGCCACTACGCCGTTTACGAATCAGAATAATTGATTTTATATTTTGATAGATCGGGCATTTCTGAACGCGGCGATACCAAATATGTGTATATTTATTTATTTTTTAACCCTTTAATTTTCAATGGGGGGAAAGGGGGGTGATTTGAACTTTTAGGTTTTTTGTTTTTTTTTTTATTTTTTAAAACTTTTTTTTTTACTTTTTTTTTTTATTTTACTAGTTCCCCTAGGGGGCTATAGCAATCAGCAATCCGATCGCTGATCGCTATCTGCTGATCACAGCAATACCGCTGTAATCAGCAGATTCACTCACTTTGGTTTTCCCTCTGCTCTCGGCCGAGGGAAAATGAAAGTGAAAGATCATAGCAGCAGGCGTCATCACATGACCCTGTGCTACGATGGCAACCACCGATAGTCACGTGATAACACACGTGACTTCCGGTGGGGGCGGCGGTAAGTAACAAACATGGCCGCGCGCATTTAAATCTTGCTGCCAGACTTTGGCAGCAAGATTTAAGGGGTTAATGGCCGCGGGTGGAAGCGATTCCACCCGCGGCTAGCAGGCACACATGTCAGCTGTTGAAAACAGCTGATATGTGTGCCGATCCACGCCGCCTGCCCGCGGCAGGGGGCGGGGCTTAACGGGACACGATCCTGGACGGATAGATCCGTCCAAGGTCGTGAAGGGGTTAAATCAGGGTCATTCGTGAGAATGTGCCAGTTCTTTTTTATGGCTTTTCTAATTACACCATCGAGTGGACCAAACCTAAAGCTGAACAAGAACCTTTTGGTAGCGTTATTTTCCCTCTTTACTTTTTTTCTTTTCATCAAAGTCTCAGAATCCTCAAGCAAAGCTTTCTCATAAGCTGAATTCACGATTCACGATGATTCCTTTGTTTTTACTATGCGGTGACGTGACCTTGGATGCACTCCCCCTTTTTAAGGCGGACACGGTCACTCCCACATTGTGGACCCGTAGAAGTCTGACTTACAGACGAAACGGCCGTCGTCCTCCTGGAGGGACTCGCATCCAAGTCACCCCCCGCTTTTTACTGGCACCGACTATGAAATATGGTTGAATAAAAATCCTTCAGCACAGCAGCTGTATGCGGTCTATTCCTTCTCTCCTTCGTTGGATTCCCTGGCTATCCTGTCTGTTTGACCAGCACGCTGCGCCTGAAACTCACCGAGCGCTATACCTCAATCCTGAGCACATGTGCCACTGATTCAAAAGGTAACCTGAGGGCAGGCGGTGCAGGACTTTCTCTTTCTGATCGTAATCAATACAGAGGAGGATAATTTTATATTACAGGGAGATTTATGTAAATTGGAGGATTGGGCTGAGAAGTGGCAATTGAAGTTTAATGTAGATAAATGTAAGGTCATGCACTTGGGTAGAGGAAATAACATTTATGATTATGTACTTAATTGTAGAACACTGGGTAAAACAGACACAGAAAAAGACTTGGGTGTATGGGTGGATGGTAAACTTCACTTTAGTGGACAGTGTCAGGCAACTGCTGCCAGGGCTAATAAAATAATGGGATGTATTAAAAGAGGTATAAGTGTTCATGAAAAAATATAGTTCTACCTCTGTACAAGTCACTAGTGCGACCGCACTTAGAATACTGTGTACAATTCTGGTCACCGATATATAAGAAGGACATAGCTGAACTGGAGAGGGTGCAGAGAAGAGCGACCAAGATTATTAGAGGAATGGGTGGGCTGCAATACCAAGACAGGTTATTAAACTTGGGGTTATTTAGTTTGGAAAAACGAAGGCTTAGGGGGGATCTAATCACAATGTATACATATATGAGGGGACAGTACAGAGACCTTTCCAAAGATCTTTTTACACCTAGGCCTGCGACTGGAACACGGGGGCATCCACTACGTCTTGAGGAAAGAAGGTTTAATCATAATCAGAGACGAGGATTCTTTACTGTACGAGCAGTGAGACTATGGAACTCTCTGCCGCATGATGTTGTAATGAGTGATTCACTACTAACATTTAAGCAGAGCCTGGACGCCTTTCTTGAAAAATTTAATATTACCAGTTATGTATATTAGATTTTATGACAGGGTATTGATCCAGGGAAATAGTCTGATTGCCGGATGTGGAGTCAGGAAGGAAATTTTTTCCCCATTGGAACTTGTCTGCCACATTGGGGTTTTTTTTGCCTTCCTCTGGATCAACATGTTAGGCTACGGGTTGAACTAGATGGACTTAAGGCTGCTTTACACCAGACAATCTATCGTGCGATAGATCGTCGGGGTCACGGTTTTTGTGACGCACATCCGGCATCGCTGGCGATGCCGGCCTGTGTGACACCTCCTAGCGACGCAGTATCGCTCACAAATCGTGAGTCGGGTACTGCTCGCTAGGTTCCATAATATCGTTTAATTTAGTTGACCATCGTTTCCGTGGTAGCACACGCCGCTCCGTGTGACACCACGGGAACGATGAGCAGCTCACCTGCCTCCCGCGGCCGCCGCCGTCTCTATGTGGAAGGAAGGAGGTGGGCGGGATGTTTACGTCCCGCTCATCTCCGCCCCTCCGCTTCTATTGGCCGGCGGCCGTGTGACGTCGCTGTGACGCCGAACGTCCCTCCCACTCCAGGAAGTGGACGTTCGCCGCCCACAGCGAGGTCGCACGAGAGGTAAGTATGTGTGACGGGGGTTACTAACTTTGTGCGACACGGACAGCGATTTGCCCGTGACGCAAAAAGGACGGGGGCAGGTACGATCGATTGTGAAATCGCACAATCGGTCGTACCGTGTAAAGCAGGCTTTAGAGTCTCCCTTCAACCTTAAAAACTATGATACTATGATACTATGTGCCTATCGGTTATTATCTTCCCGGGAGCACTTAAACCCCATGGAATCAACTGAAGCAGGGATCAAGCTGCTTGATGGCCCTCTAAAAATTGGAAGCAAGGGCTGCATAATATCTCTATTGATATGGTGGAGGAGGGCAGGAAAAAGAAGAAGCCGTGAACAGTATACCCTTTTTTGGGTGGGAAGGGAAGCATTGCAATACACAAGAAAAAGAAACATTTTATTTGGCTTTATCTTTTGTTGTCATCTGGTAGCCCGGCTATTAAGGCTATTGCTTGAGTTTCCCATTGACTTCCATTGTATTCGTTACTTAAGTTGAGCACTTGAGCAAGTATCTCTAATAATTACCTTAAGTTGAACACAATCCCTTACTCCTCCTGCATCTCTGTGGCTCGGTTTGTCATGCTACCATCCCATCCTCCCTTGTCTTTGAGATGTATGTTATTATTCATACTGATCCTTTCTACCCAAAGAGTGATATAGTGGTAGATTTGATAAACACCTCTTCCTACATTCTGAATCTGATTGGATTGAGTTGCTAACAGCAGGCACATAGTTATCTGTGGCAATCTCTATGCTAATTCCTGGCACAAAAAGGAGCTCCCTAAAATGTGTCCAACTATGTAACATCTTATAAATTTTATTTTTAGTGGTTATACGTCATTTTAAGTTTTTATGGTTACAGTAGGATATGGTGTTCTAAAATTAGAGACAATTGGTGGCGACATTACTAGATTGTGTTTGAAGTTATGTCACAGCATCTATTCACATGTAAAAGTAAAGATAGCTAGGAGGAGGGGAATACTTGATCAACCCATCCCTCGGCAAGTGAGAATCCGTTAATGTTCGTAAGGTGAAGGTGAAAGTTACTATGACATATGCACTTGGCTGATGCTCCTTTTCATTTTGTCGATCCTATTTATCTTTATACATGAAATCTTGCAGTAAAAGCTGCAGGTGAACTGTTTTTATTCAAGATGAAGAGTTTTTCAATATCTGCAGCCACCACTCAGAAAGTGTAAAGCGGGCTTTACACGCTGCGATCTCGCTAGTGAGATCGCAAGCGATCGTACCCGCCCCCGTCGGTTGTGCGACACGGGCAAATCGCTGCCCATGATGCACAACCTCGTTAGTCCCCATCACACGGACTTACCTGCCCTGCGACATCGCTCTGGCCGGCGAACCGCCTCCTTTCTAAGGAGGAGGTTCGTGCGGCGTCACAGCGACGTCACACGACAGGCGTCCAATAGAAGCGGAGGGGCGGAGATGAGCAGGACATAACATCCCGCCCACCTCCTTCCTTCTGCATTGCCGGTGGAGGCAGGTAAGGAGATGTTTGTCGCTCCTGCGGTGTCACACATAGCGATGTATGCTGCCGCAGGAACGAGGAACAACATCGCTAATAAGCAGAAAACGATTTTTTGTTTCAGGATGACCTCTTCGAGGCAAACAATTTTCACCAATTTTGCGATTGTTTAAGGTCGCTCATAAATGTCACACACTGCGATATCGTTAATGACACCGGATGTGTGTCACGAACACCGTGACCCCGACAATAATTCATTAACGATATCGTAGCGTGTAAAGCCCGCTTAAGTGTTGTATTCAACTTATGTATACATCTGCTAGAGAGGGATCGTGCTCGCTCTGTAAGAAAGTTTTCATTTTTCTCAGTCTTTTTGGTGTATTTTATGCTCATCCACAGTTTGAGAATTATTAGTAGAATAAGATCAGAGTAGATGAGATATCTGAGTTAATGGAAAAATTGATACTGTTATCAGAAGAATTAGAAGATATAGCGGTAAGGACAAAAAATAGATATAAACATGTTTTGAAGTTTAAATTCTATAAACAAGCAATATGGCAACATTTTGACAAAGGATGCCAGTATCTGTTTTTCAAAAAACACCAGGCTACATGTTTCTCGTGCAACTGTGAGCAGGCTTCATGGCTTAAATGTGCTGGCATGTCCTGCAAAAGCTTTAAACTTTTCTCCCATAGAGCAAATCTGGAACATCATTTATCAGAAATTGGAAAAGAAGCTGCCAGCAGTGGATCTTGATGATTTATGTGCCCCAGTAGAATAGCAGGACATAGCATTATAGAATCATAGAATGGTAGAAATGGAATGGACCTCCTGGGTCATCTAGTCCAACCCCCTTCTCTAAGCAGGATTCACTAAATCATCCCAGACAGATGTCCGTCCAACCTCTTTTTAAAGACTTCCATTGAAGGAGAACTCACCACCTCTTGTGGCACCTTGTTCCACTCGTTAATCACCCTCACTGTCAAAAAGTTTTTTTCTAATATCTAATCTGTCTCCTCCCCATTAGTTTCATCCCATTGCTTCTAGTCTTTCCTTATGAAAATGAGAATAAAACTGATCCCTCTAGATAACCAATGTCATCGTTGATAGCAGTCAAGGTGTGTAAGTGCTTTGATTTCTTCACATGGTGCTCATTCCCATCACTTAATAAATTGACATGTTTTGAAAATTTTATTTCCATTTTTTCATCAACGAATAAATATTGTTGGAGATTGTTTGAAGGAAAATTGGTATTGACCGATGATTAGTGGATAAGGCAACAACTGTTTCCACTACTAGACAAATTATTGGAGAACTCACAATGAGTGTAATGTATGCCTACAACCGATTCCAACACATGGAATATGTATATACCTTGGTATAGTCACTGCCAAGCTCCACAAGAAAATGACAAGCTACCTCCATCAAACACTTATGTGGTCTGATTGGACACCAGTTACAGATAGCGTGTGGCTTCAGTGATGTAATTATGGAGCAAGAGAAACAAAGATATAAAATTTTATATATTTGATGCAAAAAGTAGACAGTGTTTATAAAAATAAACAAAAGATGTTACCAAGGGGGCAAAACAATACAGTATATACAATTACATGAAATAAAAAAGATTTAGAAAAGTACTTGACCTGTAGTCGCAGGTGTGGCACAATTCTCTTTTTAGAGGGAAGCATTACGATTAGAGTTGATCGAACGCCCAAAAAAATGGGACCAGTGGATCACTGCCAGATTTTAAAAAGAGTCCGATACACTCCGGAATCCGGTGCCCATATAAGTCAATGGGGACCTGAATCTGGAGATTAAAAACGTTTGTGGAGGGGATAGGGGGGTAGGAGCCAGCGCGGTGTACTCACCGAGGCGCTGTCATGGTGGCACACTCCTTCTGTGTCATGCTTTTCCCTTCCGGAGCTGACAATTCAATATTATTTTTTTTGCCCGCCCACGGCGCGTGTAATTGGTTGTAGCAAGATGCGCACCCACCCTGAGTGGCAGCGTGCCAGCTGACTGCAACCAATCACAGGCACCAGGATGTCCGGTGGGCGGGGAAAGCAGTGCAAGTGTCTGCGGGTCAGTATTTTGGTAAACAATAAACAATCGGTAGCACAGATATAGCCCTTGGCTGCAGCCCCAACTGTCGGGCTGTATCTGTGCTGTGTATCCAGTCACACGTGCAAGGCTGTAGCGGGTGATGCTATGGCAGACTCGCGCGAGTCCCTCACAAGTGTGATTCCGGTCTATGAGAAACTGCATGCAACTTTTTTTTATTTTTTATTTAGTTAAATAAATAATAAAAAAAATGATGTGCAGTTCCCCCTAAATTTCATCCCCAGCCAAGATAACGCTGACTGGGGGCTGGTATTCTCAGCCCACAGCCGCCCGATATTGCTCATCTATTAGATATGACAATCCTGGTGCGATACCGGCCCTTCCCGGTTGCCTGGTGTGGTGCCAATCGGGGTAATAGCAGGGGTTAATCACAGCGCACAGCTGCTACTAAGCCCCAGGTTCATGATGGCACAGGGATCTATCAGATACCTGCATCTCAACCTGTAAATGAATGTAAATAAACACAGACACACAGAAAAATCCTTTATTTGGAATAAAGTACAAAATGCGCCCTCCTTCACCACTTTATTAACCCCCAACACAGCCCTCCAGGTCCGACGTAATCCACAGCCGGTCCTACACACTTCAGCTCTGTTACATCTGAATTTCACAGAGAGAGGCCATAGAGTACGACCGCTCTCTGTGAGCTCCAGAGAATGAATGAGCTGCGCATTGAGTAGTGGCGTCACTCAGGTTATTGGCGGTCACAGCTGGAGGTTCCCACGATCCTTCATCTGTGATCGCAGGTAACCTGACCTCAGGTGGAGGTCACTGAGTTCACAGACCTGCATCTCCTAGCAGAAAATCGCATTTTTTTTTGCAAAGAGATGCAGATTTGGTGCTGAAATTTTTACACCATTTTCCTGCATCCAATCTACACCTCCTGGCAAAAAACCACGGTCTTTTGATGCATTTTTTGCTGCGTTTTTTTTTCCGCGTTTTTTGCGCAATTTTTAAATAACTTTAAAAAAAAATGACATTCAGTCCCCCCCAATTTTTATCCCAGCCGTGATAATGCCGGCTGGGGGCTGGTATATTCTCAGCCCGCAGCCGCCCGGTATTACCGCATCTATTAGATGTTACAATCCCGGTTCATTACCGGCCCTTCCCGGTGGCCTGATGCGGTGCCAATCGGGGTAATAGCAGGGGTTAATAGCGGTTCACAGCTGCTGCTAAACCCTAGGTTTGAGATGGCACAGGCGTCCATCAGATACCTGCATCACACAAACCTGTAAATAACAGTAAATAAACAGAGACACACAAAATTCTTTATTTGAAATAAAGTACAAAACGCGCCCTCCATCACCACTTTATTAATCTCCAACACAGCCCTCCAGGTCCGATGTAATCCACACAAGGTCCCACGACGACATATCCAGCTCTGCTACATCTCAGAGCTAGCAGGCATAGAGATCACTGCCAGCTCTGAGTATAGCCTGAATACTGCAGAAGAGACTGTCACAGGCTGGGGCAGCATCAGCCTGTAACCAATCACAGATGAGAGGACGGCCGGTGGGTGGGGAAAACAGGGAAAGCTGTGTGATCGCATGCACAGTACAGGAAGTGAATGTCTTGGTAAGTATGAAATTGACGCTTATTTGTTGGTTTGTTTATTTTTACTTTATTTGCCAAATCCGGATCGGGCCCGGTTCCGGCACCTAGATGTCATTGAAACTGCGCGGATCCAGACTTTTACAGTCCGGATCCGCTCAGCCCTAATTACAATAGAAATATTGGACAACCCTACACAGAACTGTATTTTACTGTCATTGAATAAGGATCAAAATTTGGCATTTGCTTTTATTAGCACAAGTTACAACCATATGCTTCCCCTGTGGTCACTCATAACAGGGCTGCTCATGGAATGTGGCTTCAGCCTCTAGAAAATTATGAAAATGCCAACTTTCAGGATAATTTTGCCACTAGATTTCCCAAGCAGAAGTCATTGTGGTCATGTTTCTTATCACGATTTTGTCTTCCTATACAGATAAAACATGGCATTAATAGCATCATCCATCTAACCAATATTTATTTGGAGCTGATGCGCTGATCACTTTCTCAGAGGACTATGGGGATAGCAGGAAACTGGGGCCCCTGAGTTTACCTCAGACTAGAGAGCCCTGTGCTATCCGTATTCTCAGAGATAGCCCTAATGGTGGGGATGTCTGAGTCGCCTTCAAGGTCCTGCTCCTGACCAGCCTTGATCTTATACACCCAACACCTTCTCCAGGAGGGTGGGACAGGAGTGTGATTTAATCCACAAAAAAATCCAAACAGGGCAATCCAAAGCTCTGTCACACAGCATGCACACACAGAGGTAAAAGCCAATAACAGATAACAAGATAATGAGTACACTCCACAAGAACTTCTAAAATTCCCTGACAAATTCAATGCATTTCACCCTACCATAAACTTGACATTGGACCACTCAAAAACGCAAATCAACTTCCTAGATACTACCATAAAAATTAAAAATGGTTCAATCCAGACATCGGCGTATCGGAAACCTATTGACCGTCCCACATACCTGAGATGGGACAGCTTCCACCCCAAACACATCAAAAAGTCCATTGTCTACAGCCAGGCCCTCAGATATAATCGTATCTGTTCCTGCCCAGCAGATAGGGATGAACACTTAACCCATCTTAAAAAGATATTTTTAAACCAAGGCTACCACCGCACCTCCATTGATGAGCAGATCATTAGAGCCACAAGGACCCCTAGAAGTGAACTGCTTCAATACAAAGAAAAAGAGGAAAATACAGTAGTCATGTACCTCTGTTAGTGACCTACAACCCACAGCTTGAGGTACTGAGAAAAATGGCTAACAAACTTCATCATATTCTACACAAAGATGACCATTTAAAAACAATATTCAAAGATCCACCCTTGCTATGCTACAGGCACCCTCCTAATTTAAGAAACATCATGATCCGAAGTTCTATGCCCTCAGATACACAAAGAGGAACTTATCCTTGTAATGAGAGGAGCTGCAAAACCTGCACGCATGTAGAGACCAGCACCAGATACAGATCCCTAACACACATAAGGACTATAAGATTCCTGGGACATTCACATATTCCTCCTAAAATGTGGAGTACTTAATCCTGTGCACTATATGTCCTATTGGGGGTCTTTATGTTGGAGAAACAGGACAGAGACAGAGAGCAAAGATGAGGGCTCATCATCACACAATTACAGACAAAATTTTTTTTTTTCCTGTGGCCAAACATGTGTGTGCTCCAGGACACAACATAAACCAAATGAAAGTTGTCATATTAAAAGGCAACTTCAGATCAAAGAATCATCAAAGGGTCTGGGAATACAAACTCATTACAATGTTTGATTCTGTCCATACAGGACTCAATCTGTCAGGAGGATTTATGACCCACTACAAAATCTGAGGCGTCTGCTTCAGAGACTGTGAGGGCACCAGGCCTCTAATCCTACATGGATATTGGGACAATAAAACTTTCATACCACTAGTCAAAGCTAATCAAGGATTCACTTTCAAAGCTTAGAGTTTGTTTATTTAATTTCCCTGTTATTATACTATGCCTCTGCTCTGTTTGTGTATATATTTGCGTTTCTTCAGATATTTTGTTATACCATACCCAATAAAGAGACTTGAGAAGGCTCGAGAGCTTGCTCTGTAACATCATTTATTTTATTTTAGTTAGCCATTAAAAGGTATCACAACTACAAGATTTTAATAAAGTTTCTCTCACTGAGAGCAAGCAATCATTTTTCAACTGGCTAACACGGTAAAAAAACTTTTTTCTTTTAATGCCAAGCTGTGTTACTGGCTCAATGAGCTGTGGTCATAGAATCAGCAGCAGTGGCATTAGCACTTTGAGCCAGGGAAATTCTTGTGGTGGAATTTAAGGCGGGAAAAAGGTGTGTGTGTGTGTGTGTGTGTGTGTGGGGGGGGGGGGGGTGGGGGGGAGTGTAACTGTCAACTAACGTCAGTGCTCACAAGTGTGATGACCCTATCCTGGGACAAGGGCTAGGAACCAGACAGTAATGCTGAAGTTTTCAAGATGTCCTCCTCTCAATTCTTCTTGTCTCTATTACAACCAGGCTACTCCCAAAAGTAGCATTTGGTCATTGTCACTCATCAATACTGCAGATATCCATCCCTGATTGTGTGTCGAAGAAACAGGTGTACACTCCCAGTCATCCGCTGTTTCTGTGCCAACTAATCTCTTATCTGGTCAAGTTGCTGGTGGCACAGTCATTGCTGTTCCACATTATGGAGTTGACTGCCTTTCAAGAAATAACTGTTTCAGCTTAGCCTTGCTACAAGATATCCATACACCGTTATTTCTTGCAGAAAGGGGTGCCCACTTTGTGCTCTCACATGTAAAAACATCGGTTGGCCTCCAAACTTGTATTTGAGCTCTAAAGTTCATTGCAGCATGTACACGTGCAGCAGAAACTTTCCTTCCTCAGGAAGAATGAAGGAAGTAGCAGGTGCAGGTGTTGAAGCTTCTGCAACTGGGACCTGCTTCTGTTTACAATATTGTATCGTAGTTATTGATGTCCACCTTTAGGTCCTCTGGATCCTACTGAACACATATGATCCCATCCTCAACAGCCACAGGGCACAGCGATGATTCCACATACAGCCATCAATCCTTTTTGTCCATTGAAAGTAAAGCCTTACCCTACGGTTCTAGAGCTAGAAGGCATCAGGGAAAATTAGGAAAAATGAAGTGTACCTGGAAGAACTGATGCTGTATTGAAGGCAAAGGGCGGTCACACTAAATATTGATTTGATTTACATTTCTATTTTGTTTCTTCACTTAACATTTTGTTAATTAATAAAATAAACTATTGATACATTAAATTTTGAAAGTATTCATACTTTGTAGCAATTTTTTCACACCTGCCTAAAACGTTTGCCCAGTATTGCATAAATATAATAATTAAAGCCAGTAAAGAAAATGAAGAATGATCAAACTACCAACATTCAGTATCACTGCAAATGTAACTATTCTCATTTACAAGTACAGGCAGCAGGAGAGGTGTTGAGTGGCCAAGTGCATTCATGTGGTCAGCCGGGCTGTACATGACCAGCTTAGTTGTGGTGACAGGGGAACAATGCATTGAATTTTGTGCTGATCATGATTTGTTCATGCAGACAAGCTAAATGCTGTAATCTGTCCTGGCTCCTAAACACTGTCATTACTCTCCATCTGCTGATAACAAAGAGAGCTATTGGATAATTGTAATTAGTGTCTGGATGTCCTGACATCTCTGGGAGACCCCCTCCCTGCAATGCTAAAATGTCTCCCCAGCCTTTTGTTGCTAAAAGAATATGCAAAGCTTTGTTTAGTAAGTGTTACAGATATCTCTGGCTATAAACTTCCTGACAGGGCCAGTTCACAGAAATCCAGGCGGTTTGCACAGGCCCACTTAGGCTATGTGCGCACAGTGCGTTTTTCTCAGCGTTTTGCGCATTTTTCGGGTGCGTTTTTGGCCTCAAAACTGCAGGACTTTGCTTCCCCAGCAAAGTCTATGCGTTTTCATTTTTGCTGTCCGCACACATCTGGTTTTTTTACCTGCGTTTTTGAGTTAAAAAAAAAAAATGGACATGTCAGTTCTTTCCTGCATTTTTCTGCGTTTTCCACCCATGCAATGCATTTGAAAAACGCAGCAAAACGCAGAGATCAAAAACGCAGCAAAACGCACCAAATCGCGGCAAAAACGCATGCGTTTTTTTATGCGTTTTTTGGATGCAGGTGCGTTTTTGTGCGTTTTTAGCGGCCAAAAACACATAAAAACGCAGCGTCAAAAAGACGCAGTGTGCGAACCTAGCCTTAGCCTTGACATTAGTGACTCTTATGTATAACCGCACATCCCACTGACACCTATTTGGCCTCAAGAAACATTTTTATTTATTTATCCAATTGTTTATTTTATTTATTGTAAATGTGTGTTGGGATGGTGTTCTTAGGCTTCAAAGCTTTTCCCTTTTTCCTCCAAATGTAATGATGGCCAAACAGTTCAATTTTAGTTTCATCAGATAACAGGACCTGTCTCCAAATATTAAGGTCTTTCTTCCTATGTGCATTTGGAAACATTAATATGGCGTTTTTATGTTTCTTTTGAAGTAATGGCTTCTTCCTGGCAGAGTGGCCTTTCAGCCCATATTAATACAGTACTCGTTTCACTGTTGATAATGACACAATCTTACCAGCTTCCACCAGCATCTTCACAAGGTCTTTTGCTTTTGTTCTTGGGTTGATATGCACATGTCTGACCAAAGCACGTTCATCTCCTGTACTCAGAACCCGTCTCCTTCCTGAGCAGTATGATGGCTGGACATTCCCATCTTGTTTGTACTTGTGTATAATTGTTTGTACAGATGAATGAGGCACCTTTGGGTATTATGATCTGATGTTCAATGACTACCATAAGCACAATTCACCAGAGTCATAGGTAATAAAGTACTGACCGCAAGCCCTGAACTTAACATCCCACTAGAAGTAGCTGGGCAGCATGCCTAACAACCTAAATGCCTCAAACCCATCCGGAAGTCTACATAACCTACAAGGCAGAAAGTGAAAAGAAACTATCTTGCCTCAGAAAAGATTTCCCCAAAGAAAATAAGCAGCCTCCCACATGTACAGACTGTGAGCAAAGATGAAAAGACATACACAGTAAGAGCAAGATGGAGCAAAGAGAGGCCACACTATACTAAATACGAAAGACAGGATAGGGAACTCTTGCGGTCAGCAAAAAAAACCCTATCAAAACTTCCTACACGGAATGTGCAAAAAAGAAGAGTACTCTAACACTCGCACGTTCACAATCCATACAAGACTCTGGTAGGAAAAGACTAGCAATTACCCTGCTGACTAACCATTGCAAAGATTAATAGCATAAACTGACTACGAAGATAAATCTTCCTTATCTGAAGGCACAAACAAAACAGGATTCAATACAAAAAACCTTCAGAGATAATTCACAGAAGCAATAAGAAAATAACACACAAAAAGTATGAAGAAAAACCAAGAACTTAGCTTAGCTTGATAGCAGGGAAGCCAGGAGGACAAGAGAAAGATTCCTATAGTCTCAGGAATTTCAGACAACTGGCAAAGACAAACAGCCAGCACACGCCTATATTCAAAATCAAGGTTTGCGCTGCCAACCAGGTGAGTAAAACAGAGGAACAGAATCCAACCCACTAACATCAATGACCACAGGAGGGAGTCCAAGAGCGAAGCTCCATCAGACAGTATTCACAACATTCAGGTATCTGAAGATTGCACTCAAGGATGAACCAGACTTTTGCAAGTCTACAATTCTCTTCCTGAGATCTTGGCTGATTTCTTTTGACTTTCTCATGATGCTACACAAAAGAAGCAGTGTGTTTCAGGTGTGCATTAAAATACATCCATAAGTGTGTCTCTAATTAACTCAGATGTTGCCAATCAATCAATAAATCATAAGCTTCCAAAGACATGACATCATCATATAGACTGTCCCATAGTGTTTGGGCATGTGCGCACATGCGTTTTTTTTATGCGTTTCCGCAGCATTGTGAGCTGCATGCGTTTTGATTCCAAGCAAACTCTATGGAAAATAGGGCTTTCTTGTGCGCACGATGTATTTAAAAACGCTGCGTTTTTGTTGACAAAAATTTGTCAAAATCTCTGCGTTTGAAGAAGCAATGTGTCAATTGTTATTGCCATTTTGGCAGCATTTTGCTAACATTGAAGTCAATGAGAATTATCAAAACGCATCCTAAAAGAAAATCCTAGCGTTTTACATGCTTTTTTGATGCTAAACAAATGCTTTTTTGACAAAATCAAAGCATGCGTTTTTGACATTATAGTGAGGTCAAGCAGTTTCTAATTGCCCTCACATCCATTCCGACTTTAAAAAATGAGTGAAACAATACTTTTAGTTTATTTGGATCATAATTATTCAATTGCTTTAATAATTTTCGGTAAATTATCATTATAGTGTACGATTTAAAGATTATTATTTTTTTTTTTCAACTTTTTCCTACTGTTTGAATGTGCAAACTTTATTTAGTTGTGTATTTGTGTTGAAAACGCATCGCAATTTAATCACTGAAACTGCATGTAAAACGCGGTCAAAACGTGGCAAAAACGCTCTAAAAACGCTTGCATATTTCCTGCGTTTATGTGGTCAAAACCAAATTTGACAATGATAAATTCTGCCAGAGGATGCGTTCATTTCTGCAAGTTACTGAACGCAACGTGCGCACGTGGCCTTTAAAGGCATAGTACTCTTACTGTATATAAACTTTTGACTTTGTAGAAAAAAAAATGCCTTAAAACACTCTCTCTCTCTCTCTCTCTCTCTCTCTCTCTCTCTTTATTCTTGCATTTGGCAAATATAAATAATTTTGGTTCCTAAGTGACCTAAAACAGGAAAGGTTTATTCTGATTTGTCAGATAGTGAGAAAAACATGCAGATGTGTCTTTTTAGACAGTGTGGGGAAACTTCTGGTTTCAACTGTATATAAGATTATCTCAGCACAGGTACCTTTTTTAATATATTAAAATGTATACATTATTATTATTATTATTATTATACTAAGATCTGTTGATTAAAATCAAAATCCCTTTAAATACCTAATGCCTCGCAGCCATAGGCTGAGAGGCACTTCTGGGTTTGGGCATGCTGGCACCTTAGGACTAAGTGCACGTGAGTGCACCCTACATGCGCTCCCCGGAGACGTGTGTGGCATGCGCAGGACCTGGGAGCTGGAGGCAAGGATTGAGTCAGACATCACTCCTGAATGGCCTGGAGAGTGAGTTTGCCAGCATCGCCACCAGAAGGAGGCAGGACTATACGGGGACTCTAGTAACATGTTAGCACACAATTTGCTTCTTTATCTGCCAGAATTGATCAGTCAATATCAAAATTCTCAATCTTGAGGTCAAATCTGTATTCAGTGAAGACTTTCCCATTACTGAGACAGGAGATGGCAGATGGTGCTGATGAGATTCTATGACAAAAAGGAGGGAGGAGCTAGAGGCACAGGGAAAAGCTAGAGTCAGAGTCAACCTATATAGAATTTCATCTGTAACAACCTCTATCTCCTATCTCAGTAATGTGTACGTTGCTTGATGAAATAAAATTTAAAATAATGGTTATGCTTTAACCCCTTTACAACATTTGACATATGTATATGTCATGGTCAGGAGGTGGTTGCCACAAAATTATGTAAATATACATCATGGCCCGCACAGTAGTTTTGCCCGCTTGATCGCTGCCGAGAGCTAAGCGTAACTTATAGCTTAGCTCCAGCTGTCACAGCCAGGGATGGTGCACAAGCCACTCCTGGTGGTTTAGCCCTCTAAATGCCTCAATCAATAGTGATTGCAGCATTTAAGGGATTGGGAGTGGGACCACTGCGTTATGATCATAGGGGTCCATTCGTTACTATGGCAACCCAAGGTCAAATGTTGACCTCTAGGTCAGTCATCTATGGTGAGTGACACACCCACAGGGTGTGGGGGGGTTATTACTTGTTACCGTCCGTGACCCCAGTGGTGTCAATAAAGATGGTGGGGTTAAATACATGGGAGGATAGAGTTTGTTTTCGTGTTGCCACCTGTGGTTTGCGGCTAACATAGGAGCCGCCGCTGCAAAAGGTTTTCCTCTGGGGGCAGATGATAGCGCAGCTAAGTTGGTACAGTTCTCCACAGGTAAAGCTCAGGTCCACAGGGAAGTTGGGAGCAGTAGTATTCTTTCAGCGGAGCGCAGGGTTGGAGGCGATTGAGAAAGGGAGCGAAACAGGGGTTGGAATCAAAGTTCTTTACTCACTGAGATGTCACCGCCTTTGGACTGCCGGGCTCTGCTGTCATGGGCTCCAGCCGATCCCGGATAGTCCGGAGGTCACAACTGGTGTTTTCCTGCGTGAGTCCTTCCTCTTTGCGCTGTTATGTGTGAGTCCCTGCGACTTGAAGTGTGATGCCCTGACAAAATCAGGTTGTCACAGAACACTGCACCCCTCTCCTGGTGCAGGATTCCCTCCTCCTTATCCTACCAACACAACCCCACACACAGGTACAAATACCAGCCACAAAAGCCTAGTCATCCCCCCAGGACAAAAGGGAGACACCAGTGGGCGGGGTCAGGCAGATGGTGACGCCCACCTAGGCGTCCTGAGGTGTTCTGGGAGGTAACAAGACAGTTAGTCTAGTGCTGACAGTGGAAGTGAGAGGAGTGAAGTGGTAGTCGGGGGTTATAGCTCCCGGACTACCGGACTACCTGAGCTGACTAGGTGGCAGACGGCAGAGCAGGGCCACAGGCGATGGAGATCCGGTCGCAGGAGACCTTAAGTGGAGCAGGGCAGGGTTGTAGCCAGCCGGAGCCGACAGCAGGAATCCGATCCGGAGGCCTTGCACAGTTGGAGTATCTGGACCCTAGGGCGAGGACAGCTGCAAGCACCTTGTCAATTAGCCAGCAGGGGACAAGATTCCAAGTCTTGTCCCACTAGAAGCCCAGATAGAGCGAGACGGAAGCCCAAAGCGGGGGATAGGGCATCTGCAAGTGCCTGCAAAAATCTCAAGGGTCAGATCTCGCGGGCCACAGCTCCCACAGGAAAGACACCGGGAGTGGACTTTTCCCGTTTCATGCGGACTAGTCAACACACAAGACACCAAACTAGAGTGCAGGAGTAAGGGCCCCTCTTCCGTTCACTGGTGTGAGGGATCCGAGCACACCCCTCCGGAGGCTACTGGTATCCGGCACTTGGTTTACTATCTGGACTCTGTGTGATTTATTCAAAAACAGTGAGTACACCGGTATCATCTGGACCAGCCTGCAGACTGTGTCCCAGCATTCCACCCCACCTACCTGGGCCCCGGGACAACACATCCCCTACCCATGGAGGGGATACCATCCTGCTGCCCCGCTCCATCAGCCTCAGGTGCCCCATACCAAGGCAGCGGCGGTGTTACCAACTATCACCATAACCCACGGGTGGAGTCACTGACAAACTCTCCCTTGTAACTAACCCCTTTATTGAGTTGTGGGCGACAGGCTGCTGCACAAGCCCTGGATCCGGCTATCACTCGAGCCACAGCCACGATCCCAGATCCAAGCGTCTCAAGTAGCTTCCCTGCTGTGGTCTGCGCCCCCGCACGCGACAGTAGCTACGCTGGGACCCGAGTCCTTGGATTGGCTCCGTTCCTGTCCCATATGGCAGGCAGCGTGAGTCCGTTACTGGTGCCGCTCTTTTGTTACGACTCCTTGCTCTAGTATGCTGCTGTGCCCCGGCACTTTGTGTGGGCCAGAAGAATTGAAATCCTTTCCCCACCGGATGCTGGCAGGACCTGAAGTACCCAACTGTCATGATTCACTCCTGGCTCAGATGCAGTTGAGCCTTTTTTTTAGTTTCCTTCCTGCCTCGTTCTGGAGGTCAGGATGCTTTATTAGGGCATTGCTTCTCTGGGACTATGCCAGTGATATTTCTGGCTCTGCTGTGTTCTGCTGATGAGTGATCTGTTGTCTGCCCTGCCCCCTGCCTGACCTCCGTGTTCACCTGACCTGTTGTTAACCTCCTCTCTTCTCTGTTTCCGTCTTGTCAGTGTCTCTCCCGCTGTCTCCTTGTTCGTTCCTTATCTGTTTACCTTGATTCTGTCTTGTCTTCCCATTCTCCCTCACTTCTGAGTTCTGATTTTCCGGCTACTGACTGTTTGCTTCCCTCTGTGTATTTACAAGACCTCATGTTTTGACACGGCTTTCTGACGATTCTACTGCCATCTGGTGGGCTTGACTAGTATTACCTCTGCTGGGGAATTCTCTGCTCATACGTTTACTCCACTCTAATGCCCCCTAGTGGTTTACCAGCCAACTACCTTCTCAGGTAGTTTCAGGAATCCTCTCTGTCCCACATTACTGCGTTGTACTGCTACTGTACATCTTAGAGTACAGCATGACACCAACCAGCCTAAGGTTCCGCATCCTGTTCTGTGTACTCGGTCCTGAGGGAGCTATGGCACAGCTCTCTCCCCAGCAACCGTGTTCTCTGCTCTCCTCACTAGTTTCCTGTCTGACACTCTCCAGTGTCTGTGTCTATCTGCTGAGTGTATGTGTGTCGCCTTACTCCCATTGTGTAGTTCCGCCCTCCCCCAGTTGCTGAACCAATTGGTGGGAGGTCCCATACCTTGTGGTGACTATCCAAATGACCCTACCCTAACCAAGTCCTGGTGGAAGGGCAACTAACTGTGTGTTTTGTGGATTGTGGTTTATCAGCAATGACCTCCTCCGTACCCGGGATGGATACTGCACTTCTGGTGAGGTGCAGTATCCTGTGGTGACTGAAGTCTCAGGGGTGCCACATGAGCCTGTTACCATGCCAGGAGCATGGTCTAAGAGGCTTCTGTCAGAGTGATACTTGACAGGTGTAATGTAATGCTTGTCCACTGCAATACAGTACATTATTCCAGCAATCAGATTAATAAAAGTTAATGTCCCATTTACTAAGTAAAGAAGTGAAGAAATAATTGTAAAGATATTTTTAAAAAATCAGAAAGTAAAGATCAAAAAACAATGAGAAATATATTATACCAATAAATATGTATATTTATGTAAAAACAACAATAAAGAAAAAAGTACACATCCGGCATCACCACATCCGGAACAATGTGATCCATAAAAATGTTACACTAGTTAAACCTTTCAGTGAACACTAAAAAAATGAATAAAAATGAAGCAAAAACAATGTCTTTTTATTAAAGAGTAGGAAAAAAGTGGAAAAAAATGCAATCAACAAGTCATATGTAAATAAAAATTATATAGCTGAAAATGTCATCCTTTCTCGTAAAAAACAAGGCACCATACAGCTCCATCAGCAAAAAAAAAAAAATATCACTCTAAAGGTGGCTTTAAACGCTACGAGATCGCTTTAGCGATCTCGTTGGGGTCACGGAATTTGTGACGCACATCCGGCCGCGTTAGCAATGTCGTTGCGTGTGACACCTATTAGCGATTTTGAATCGTCGCAAAAATGTTCAAAATCGCTAATCGGTGACATGCCCCCCTCTTCCCAATTATCGTTGCTGCTGCAGTAGCGATGTTGTTCCTCATTCCTGCGGCAGCACACATCGCTACGTGTGACGCCGCAGGAACGAGGAACCTCTCCTTACCTGCCTCCACCAGCAATCAGGAAGGATGGAGGTGGGCGGGATGTTCGGCCCGCTTATCTCCGCCCCTCCGCTTTGATTGGGCGGCCGCTTAGTGACGTTGCTGTGACACTGAACAAACCGCCCCCTTAGAAAGGAGGCGGTTCGCCGGTCACAGCGACATCACAGAGCAGGTATGTGCGTGTGATGCTGCCGTAGCGATAATGTTCGCTACAGCAGCGATCACCACATATCGGCCGTACGATGGGGGCAGGTGTTATCATGCTCGACATCGCTAGCATCGGCTAGTGATGTCGCAGCGTGTAAAGCCTGCTTTAGAATACAGCAATGCAAAAACATTTTTTTTTCTATAAAATTGTTTTTATCGTGGAAAATATAAATTTGGTACCGCTGTATTCATATTGACCCAAGTATAAAGCTGTTTTATCAATTTTATCACACGATGAACAGTGTAAAAAAAATCATGAATTGCTGGTTCTTGATTCTACTTCCCAAAAAGCAGACTAGAAAGTGATAAAAAAAATATTATGTGGGTACCAATAAAAACTTCAATTCATGCCTCAAAAAACAAGACCACATATATAAGAAAAGGTGATGTAAAAAAAAAGGATTTTTAGTGAGATAGTAACCAAACCTCAAAAAAAAAAACTATAAGTGGTATCGCTGTAATCATACTGACCTGAGGAATGAAGCTGCCTTATTACTTATACCTCAAGGTGAATGGTGTAAAAAAAACTAAATCCAATTATTCAACTGCTGTTGATTTGGTAATTCTGAGGACAAAATTTTGTGACACACCTGGGGTGACAATGTACTCACTGCACCCCTAGATGAATTCAATGAGTGGTGTAGTTTGTAAAATGGGGTCTTTGTGGTGGATTTATGCTGTTCTGGCACCTCAGGGGCTCTGCCAACATGACATGACACCTGCAAACCATTCCAGAAAATTCTGAAGTTCAATATACTGCTCCTTACCTTCCCAGCTTTGCACTGTACGTCAAAAGTAATTCACCATTACACGTAGGGTATTGGCGCACTTAGGAAATATTACACAACAAACTGTGTAGTCCGTTTTTTTCTTATCCATTCTTGTAAAAATTAAAAATTTGAGGCTAAAACGACATTTTAGTGAAAAAATTTAATTATTTTATTAACGCCCAATGGTATAAAATTCAGTGACACCTTTGGTGTCAATATGCTCCCGAAACCTTAGATTAATTAATTAGTGTAGTTTGTAAAATGAAGTCCCTTATGGGGGTTTCTTTGCTGGCACCTCAGGGGCTCTGCCAATGTAACATGGCACCCCCAATCATTCCAACTAATCTGAACTCCAATATAGTACCCTTTCGCTTCTGAGCTTTGCACTGTACCTCAAAAGTAGTTTTTTACCACATATGGGGTATTCGCAAACTCAGCAGAAATTGTATAACAAGTTGTATGGCCCATTTTCTCCTATTAACCTTTTTGAAAATTAAAACTTTGTGGCCAAAACAACACTTTAGTGCAAAAATTGTATTTTTTTTAATTTCACAGCCCAATGATATACAATTCCATGGATCACTAAAATTGCTCTCTACATCTCTAGATAAATTCCTTGAGAGGTGTAATTTCCAGAATGGGTTCTCTTGTGTGGTTTTATGCTATATTGGCATGTTAGGGGATCTTCAAATGTCACATGACATCTGCAATCTATTCCAGCCAAAGTGCAGCTCCAAAATTCAAATAGCATACTCTTCCGAGCCCTGCCATGCGCCCAAACAGTAGTTTTCCACCAAATATGGGGTATTGGTGTACTCAGGAGAAATTTTACAATGGTCCTTTTCTCCTTTTACCTCTGTAAAAATGCAAAAAATTGAGATTAAAGCAATATTTTTGTGGTAAGTTTTTTTCCTATTTTCATGACGGAACATTGTAAAATTATGTGAAGCACCTGTTTGTTCAAGGTGCTCAACACATCTACATTAATTCCAGACGGTGGTAGCTTCCAAAAAACAATTGCATTATGCGGGGGTTTCCACTATTATGTTTTCCAACAGATTTGGGGTTTTGCTGTACTCAGGACAAATTGCATAACAAATTGCATAGTCCATGTTCTCAAGTTACCCTTGTAAAAATGACAAATTTGGAGCTAAAGCAATATTTTTGTTGGAAAAAGTACAATTTTTATTTTTTCCTTCCACATTGCTTTAGTTTCTATGAAGCACTGAAAGGGTTCCGAAACTACTTGGATCTTGTTTTGAGCACTTTGAGGGGTGCATTTTTTAAAACAGTGTAAATTTTTGATATTTTCTGTCATATAGGACCCTCAAAGTCACTTCAAATGTGATGTGGTCCATAACAAAATTTGAGTTTGGAAATTTTGTTAGAAAAGTTATAAATTGCTGATAAACTTTTAACCCTTCTACCTTTTTAACCAAAGAAATATATTTCAAAAATGGCACTTATGTACAGTAAACATGTGGAAAATATAATTTTTTCTTGATTTTGTGTCATATCTATCTGGTTTAATGGCATAAAAATTTAAAATGGGAAAATTGATAAATGTTCACATTTTTTAACATTTTAATAAATAAATACATATCATATCTACAAAAATGATCACTAACAAAGTACAATATGTCACAAAAAATCAGTCTCCTTATCGCAAGGAAATATTGAAGCTATCCAGAGTTATTACTATATAAAATGTCAGGATAGGAGGCAAAGAGCAGTGGGCACCACAAAGAAAGTTAGTGGAGAGCTTTGTTTATTTTTATTTTTTTAACCTTTTGCCAGCCATTTACTTCACAAGCCGCTCCCTATGTCCACTGATCGGTCCTCCTATGGCTACATTGGCAGAAAAATAAAAATGTTATGGCTCTTGGAAGAAGAGGAGGAAAAAATGAAAAACAGAAAATCGCAGGGTGGTTAAGGGGTTAAGCTAGAAACAGATAGGAAATATCTGGGCTAGTATTACAATGGCCATTATAATATTCCAAATACCTCCATTTATGTTTTCAGATAGAATTTGTTTTGGTTTTTCACAGTGTGCGACTGTTCCCCTTTTTGTTTTGTTTGTATATATACAGTATAGACCAAACGTTTGGACACACCTTCTCATTCAAAGAGTTTTCTTTATTTTTTGGACTCTGAAAATTGTAGATTCACATTGAAGGCATCAAAACTGTGAATTAAAACATGTGGAATGAAATACTTAAAGTGTGAAACAACTGAAAATATGTCTTATAGTCTAGGTTCTTCAAAGTAGCCACCTTTTGCTTTCATTACTACTTTGCACACTCTTGGCATTCTCTTGATGAGCTTCAAGAGGTAGTCACCGGAAATGGTTTTCCAACAGTCTTGAAGGAGTTCCCAGAGATGCTTAGAACTTGATGGCCCTTTTGCCTTCACTCTGTGGTCCAGCTCACCCCAAACCATCTCGATTGGGTTCAGTTCTGATGACTGTGGAGACCAGGTCATCTGACATAGCGCCCCATCACTCTCCTTCTTAGTCAGATATCCCTTACACAGACTGGAGGTGTGTTTGGGGGTCATTGTCCTGTTGAAAAATAAATGATGGTCCAACTAAACGCAAACCAGATGAAATAGCATGCCGCTGCAAGATGCTGTGGTAGGCATGCTGATTCTGTATGCCTTCAATTTTGAATAAATCCCGAACAGTGTCACCAGCAAAGCACCCCCACACCATCACACCTCCTCCTCCATGCTTCACGGTGGGAACCAGCCATGTAGAGTCCATCCATTCACCTTTTCTACAAAGACAGGGTGGTTGGCTCCAAAGATCTCAAATTTGGACTCATCAGACCAAAGCACAGATTTCTGCTGGTCTAATTTCCTGTCCTTGTGTCCTTTAGCCCAAAAAAGTCTCTTCTGCTTGTTGCTTGTCCTTAGCAGTGGTTTCCTAGCAGCTATTTTACCATGAAGGCCTGCTGCACAACGTCTCCTCTTAACAGTTGTTCTAGAGATGAGAAGGTGTGTCCAAACTTTTGGTCTGTACTGTATATATATATAGATAGATATATATATCTATCTATATATATATATATATATATATATATATATATATCGTGTGTGCGGTTTGCGGGTGTGTTCAGATTTCTTTGTTTACCGTATGTTTCTTTTGTATTGTAATTCATTGCAGCAATATCAGATGTCGCCCACCTCTCTTTTAATCTTCAAATTTTTAGCAAGCTAAAGGGTGATAATTTTTGCATTACACAGAAAATGTCTGATTGCAAAGGATTTACTGTTTTTATATGGATATAAGATATTTTACTGTTATGAGTATAAGATTGAATATTATTACCAATGTAGCGACTCATTTCTGCTCAACAGTATCTATGTTAGCTGTGTTAAGCTCTAGCCAATGTGACCCAGATTGACACTGTATTCCAGCTATGTTCCATCTGACAGAAGCTGTTACAAGCGATGTGGCCAGTGTAGCCCAAACTGATGACACGTTGTTGCAAGGATAATCTGGTGTCACTGTAGCCTGATTGACATAACTGGGGCAATACGAGGGCAACAAGTGTCACAATAATTTATTAGAGTAAGAGTGTAATTATTACTGTCATCATTGTGAATACAAATCAATAGCAGAAGACAAATATATTCATTTTTAATACACAAAAAAGTTTCTTTTACTTATGTAAATACATATGATCTCAATAAATCGAGGGGAATAAATTGCTACTTCTGGTGTCAGTGAAAAGTGAAAACCCAATTCAAGGGAAAGTGACGACAGCCCTGTAGAGAGGAGCCAATTTATGGCCGGCTGGGCTCCTCTCTACTTCACTGGACTGAACGTGTGTTTGTGTTCCGCTCTGGACATGGGGTGTGACTCTTACTTCCATCTTTAGGGGTGCGTCCACCTCACCACAGCAGGTCACCGTTGTAGACATAGCAGGGCAACACATCACAAAGAGAGTCTCTTTAAAAAACAACAACTGATTTAGCTGTTCTTCAACCGTTTAGACAGACATGGCCATTACAATCATGTTCTGCTGCCGCTGTTCTTTGGGGTTCTTTTCCTGTCTAGCTCTTGTCCTGGGTATTAGCCTTCTAGTAGCTGAGTCTAAACTTGTGCTTTTCCTCGTTTCTTGTCTCCACGGCTTCCTATGTCCAATCGTTGCCTCAGATGGCTATACTATGCCCATCGCAAGGAGAGCCGTAGGGTCTGAACACAATGGAGGATACCTCCCAGTTCTATGATGGTCCCCCGGGGCCAAGCCTGTCCTAACACCTGGAACCTCTTTGCAGAGGTGCTCTCTTTCTGGCCTTGCTCACTGACCAACCCTCTGCTTTCTGACACTCCTCCCTCAGTTTCCTCAGAAACCAGTATATATCTGTTACGCTGTACATACGAAACCCTCTCTTACTCTAATACCTATCTGCTAACATTCCTACTTCACATTAGTTACACATTACAGATTATAGTATAAAATGCACATTATACAGTAAAATGCAACATGCAATAAAGCACTTTAAACTGCCGGTCATTACAGGGCACTGACCGTTGCACTGCTCTGGCTCTGCTATATTGCCAGACATATTCTATAGCAGCAGTTCTTGGACATTAACTTCATTAAACATTATATGTACATCGTAGGTGTGGGGTAATCTGGCCACCTCCTACACTCTTCCCTTCTTGAATCTGGCCATCCTTGGCCAAGGATTTGCTATGCAATATTTACGAATTTATTTTAGAGTCTATATTTGCTATAGGCCAGAATCCATACCACTAAGGTTCCGAACGGGGATACACAGGTGCAAGCACAGACTGACTGCAGTACCAGTCTCTAATTCACCAACAATGGCTTGTTTTGGCGAGGCTGCTATTTTCAGCAGGGACAGGCGAAAGTCCGGGACCCACTCTTCAGGGTCCTCAAGTTTCCTCCAACTCCTACCCTTTCTGCAGATGCCAGTACCGGGTGAACAACATTGTCCTGAAGCACCAAGGGTAAACAAAGGTTCACGGGGAAATGTCCTTAAGGAAAGAAGGGCAAAGTCTTTGGGACAAAGGGGCAATCTCCTTGGGCCAAGGAGCTAAGTCCATGGGTCAAAGGGCAAGGTCCATGGGACAAGGGGCAGTGTCCAAAGGGCTGGGGCAAATGGATTAAGCATCTGCTTTGCCAATCAGCATTTCAGCAGAGGGGCGCACAAAATGTGCAATAAAAGATGAGGGGGGAAACAAACAAAAAGTACCTTTTGGCAGCTCAGGCCATCTTCAGGGACCGAATCTCCAGACCTGTCCCCACAGGATGTGAAACAGTCCCGTAATGGAGGTTGATGAGAATGTCATCTGAGTGAGTGCTGGTGTGGAGCTCCCTCTGGTGGCCAGGAATGGTAATGAAGCTGAGTCTGAATCTGTGACTGAAACAGGTGATGGAATTAATTGGGAATTCAGGAAGTCCTATTGCAGATCAGCCTAGTGTATGTAGGAGAGCACTTTCTGGCTGGCGGCTGCCAGTGATTAATGCTTCCTGCTACTTCTGAAGATGGCTGTAAGTTTTCCCTTCAGCTTCTCCCATTTATTCTGTGCCTGAATCTACTCCAGATAAGTGTACTAGTTTCTGTGCTAAATTGCTGGAATTACACTTAAGGGTGTTTCTGCTTATTCAATTTTAATCTGTGTTTTGGTTTCTTGTTTGAAGATCTGTGTCATGATTCGGAACCATGGAAGACCACCATAACACATTGGTAAAAGGTAACAAGAGCATTGGCAACTAATCTGGCCACCATCCCCTTACTAACCATCAACACTAGAAGTAGCCGAGGGGTGAACTAACATCCTGTGCACCGCGAACCCAGCCGGAGAACTAGCTATCCTAAAGGAAGGAAAGATGAACAACTCTCTGCCTCAGAAAACAAAGAATAGCAAGCCCCCCACATTCAAAGACTGCGGTGATATAGCAAAACACAATACACAGATAGATGATAGGATTAGCAAAAGGTGAGGCCCCCACTGACTAAAATAGGAAAGGACAGGAAAGGGGCTAATGGTGGCCAGAGAAAAACCCTGCAAAATTCCAAATTCCTGATAGTACAAAAAGGCCCTCAGATCACTAGATCTGAACTCTGTCCTATACCAGGCGCTCTTGTCATACCAATGAACAGAAAACAAGAATCATTACAAATTCAAAAAGCCACAATTATAGGAGCTATACTCCAAACAAAACAGCAAGGGTGTTTCCCAGCTAAGCTACTGAGAGGGAAAATCCCTGCATGCAAATAAACTGAAAACAACCACAGCAAATAACAAACTCAAATAAGAGTAAAAGAACCAAACAACAAATAAAGAACAAAGCACTTATCTGGTTTAGATGTGGTGTGGAGCAGAATGAAGCAGGCTGGTGAACAAAGAACAACTGACATCCGGCATAGCCTGCTATCAGACCAGGATTTAAATAAGCAGAGAGTTAGCAATGGAAACGCCCATTGCTCAACACACCTGGTCTATGTCCAAACCATTCCTGGCCACAAGAGGGAGCCTCCCAGCAGCCAAAGCATAACTGACATTCACAACAGATCTGCTTTTGTGAGCAGGGCAGTTCCTCCAGCAAGAAAGGGAGCTTGCTCCTGGTTCATGTTTGGATTAGTTGCACTTTAGAATATTATTTGGTCTGTGATTTTGTTTTTTCCCATTATATCTCCAGTTCTGTTTAAAGTGTCTGGCACAAGAGTATCTGATATAGCAGGAGAGGACGTGTGGTCTTAGTATTTTTTTCCTTTCAGGAGTTTGGTATTTTTTGCAGGGTTTTTTGCCGGCCACAATCAGATATCTGTCCTGTCCTGTTCTATCTAGTAAGTCGGGCCTCACCTTTGCTAATCTATATTTTCTGTGTATTGTGTTTTCTTAAATCACAGTTGTTGCATGTTGGGGGGCTTGCTATTTTTTTGGGGACTGCTCCGAGGCAAGTTAGAATTCCTCATTTCTATCTTTGAGGTATAGCAAGTTTCTCCGGCAGTGATGAGGTGTCTAAGTGTGTTAGGAACATCCCACTGCTACTTCTAGTGTTGTCCGAATGATAGGGGTTTACGGTCAGCTTAGTTTCCAACTACTCTTATCGTTTTGTTTTTAACTTATTAATGGGATTTTTTGTGATCGTCCACGGATACCAGTTCATAACAGAAGGTGAAACAGACACAATTGGGGGAAGTTATCTGGGTCCGGTTCTACTTTATATGCCCCCAACCTTGTGGCCAACCGCTTACTGGTTATGGAAGCGGTAAAACTTCCCTTCAAACTTGAAATCAACCTGCCTAACATAGGCTGGTTAGGTGCCTTGAGGACTTTCCACTATTAGGAACACCACTAGAAGTCCCGTTGCAGAGGCGCTATCGCCCCAGACCAAATTAGCATGCTCCACTGCAGCCACCTTGACGAGTCCCATTCTCCAAGATGTACACGCACCTACACATCTCACACAGTGGTCAGTAGCTGGTACTTAGTCGTGGGCGGTTGCCTGGGCTCAGATTCCCACTCCTGCATGGTCCAATGATATTTCACCTCTACAAGTCTCTGGTCTGCCAAGTTGCCGTTGTATTTGGACCCTCCTGTCAGGATGCTCCTGGTTGATTGGCTCATCCCCATCGGTTTCTTCCTTCAGCGCTGCCTTTACCATGGTCCAATTGGCTCCTTCCAAGGACTGTAATGACGCCGGCCGACAAAGCATGTAGAGTTTCCCCTTTCCGGACTTCACCCATCAGAGTCAAGCCTCTTCCGGTTCCTCCTCCCATTTCATCAGGGCCACTGCCCATTTCCAATCAGCATCTCGAGAAGGGCTGATTCTATCTTTTAGATGCACCTACCAAAGGTGGGCACCTCTGATTACGGGATGTTCTTTAATCCCCAGCTTCTGGATACGCAGTGCAGCGCTTCATGCTCTTTTCCACACTCCCTGGTGAACTTGCCAGAAAAGGGTTCCATGTTTTTTAACCCCCAGCTTCCGAATGTACCGTACAGTGTTTTGCACTCTTTTTTTCTCCGGGTACACCCATGATGGTTAAATTACATGAGTTAGGGCAAAATGTGACACCGTATCAAACAATTATGTTAGACTACACCTTAGACTGAGAATTACATAACAAGAGGACTAAAGGGTAACGTAGTCATGGTCCTGAAAGTGACCAAATACATCAAAAACAAGTCAGAAGCAAACTTCTTGCAAAAATATAAAAAGGTGTTTATTACATAATCTGATTACAAGACATGACATCATAATATCAAATTACAATTATCAGGTTTTTTAAGGAGTGTCACTGATGACAATTCAGATAGGGCCAACAAACCACATATGGCAAGGATTTAGATTAGTAATCATGTACTCAATAGTTATGTAAATAGACCCAATAGAAATAGAATTAGGTTTCTAAGGTGTAGAAAAATAAATGTGCCACCCCCGTGGAAGCAGCCGAGCTGCTCGGATCCGGGTTCACTGTGGCTCGAGGGTCTCCGGACCCGGGGTCGTGCGGCAAGTCAAATGAAAGGGAGTATTTACAGGGGGATGGATATATCGTTTGTGACGCCACCCGTGGTGTACGATAATTTGGGGAGTACCCCCGCTGCCGTTGGGAGTACCCGGGGTGATGAAGTGGGGCAGCAAGGTGTCGTAGCCCTCCATGGGTAGGGGGAATGCCACGGGATTCGGTGTGGGGTGCCGTGGGATGCAGGGGTCATTCTTGTACTCACTCAGTCAATAAGCAGATGCCTACATCCGGGTAAACCAACTCTCTGGGTGCCGCTCCCCACTGTGGCTGTGTGGGAGCTTGCTCTCAGGGCTCACACTTGGCATTTTCTGGACCGTTTTGGATTGGAGAGTCCTATCCCCCTCGTTGCGATAATGCCCCGATTCTGGAGAGGGTGGGAACAGATCATAAAGGTTCCATTCTCCTCAAATGAATTGTCGGGTTGCCTGAAGCTACTCCCCGACCTAGGGTCCGTGTACCCGTTGTGCCTTCGGTCCCGGGCCGGTGATAGTGCTAGGCTGCCGGCTGTCCTCCTCGACAGATCCAGTCACCTTGTCAAAATCCCCTGCGATCGGGTGTCCGACTTCTCTAGGCCCAGACCACCATCTGCAACCTAGACAGCTTCTCTAGGAGCCACCGCTCCCGACCTCCTCTCGCTCTCATTCTCCTGACTCTATTCTCTACTCTGACTACACTCCTCACCTCCCATCCCTGACCCCCCCGGTGGGCGACTCTATTCCACTCAAGCCATCCACTGGTGTGTCTGGTGGGTGTAGTGCAGGGTGTATCTAGGATTTGATTTGCTGTTGGAGGCAACACTATTTAGATAGGGACCCAGAACCATGAGGGACTTGGAATACTGCACGGAAGGGCAGTTTGTGCAGTACCCTGTTATAGTCCAGGGGCGTCACATAAAGAACCATACAAATGTCTATTACATCATTTTTACCATGTATTGAAGTACAATCATAGGCTAGATTAGGGACTCCACAAGGAAGCTTCCATGTAATGTTCACTCCAAATTATCACAGTGTTAATTTTCTAAATCTATGAGCACGTTTTCTTGGGCACCACTAACCATTATGGGTGAGTGAATGATTGTGATGGTCTGGCTCATGGACTTAGAAAATTAACACTTTGATAACTTGGAGTGAACATTACATGTGAGCTTCCTTATGGAGTCCCTGATCTAGCCTATGGTTGTACTTCAATACATGATAAAAATGATGTAATAGACATGTGTATGGTTCTTTATTTTTCTATACGTTAGAAAACTAATTCTATTTATATTGGGTCTATTTACATAACTATTGAGTGCATGTTGACTAATCTAAATCCTTGCCATTTGTGGTTTGTTGGCCCTATGTGAATTGTCATCAGTGACACTCCTTAAAAAACCTGATAATTGTCATTTGATATTTTGATATTTTTTGTATGTCACTTCTTGTAATGTAACTTCTTGGGGTGCAATGTTAGTCCGCCTCCACGTGGTGCACCCTGGGTAACGCTAAAGGACTAACAATCTTGATGACCAAACAATCAAATTATATCTAGATTTCCTGGTCAGTATATCTTACCTCATACCTGATAATCAACAGAGGAACAAAGGAACAACTTTGACAATGCCTAAAAAATATAATGGTATTGTCACAAATGTCACTCCTCAAATGAAAGATCTTGGACCCATGGTGAATATCTGCCAAATTAATATTGAAGGTATCAGCCGCCTAAAATGTGTTTTCCTCCACAAGTTCCTCACTGATAACAAAATAGATGTACTTGTTCTTCAGGAAACGCATGTTGAAAATGAAGATCAACTCCTAGTTCGTGGCTCCATCTATGGCTTTGATCTAATTGGTGCTACATATGACTCTCATTACGGTGTAGCCACATATGTGAAAAGTAACATTGAAAACGCAATGCTTGTATCTACATCTGTTGAAAATGACATCCATGAAGTTGTGAGCAAAGTTGGCGATATCACAATTGTTAATATTTACAAGCCTCCTGCAGTACAATGGCCCACAGAAGTCATTCATGTTCACCCACACCCTACTGTATACATAGGAGATTTTAATAGCCACCACGAGCTTTGGCAATATGCTAGCAACGATGACAATGGCGAGTATCTGGTAAACTGGTGTGAAGCGCATAATATATTCCTCGTTTTTGATGCAAAGGACTTTCCAACTTTCCAGTCAGCAGCCTGGCAGAGAGGATACAATCCTGACTTATGTTTTGTCTCACGCAATAGAAACAATCAACCTTTGTCTACATCTCGATGTGTTGTCAAACATTTCCCTCATAGCCAGCATCGCCCTGTCATCATTACCATTGGAGTATCTATTCCTCTTGTAACGTCGTATCCGCGTCCTCGATGGAACCTTGCCAAAGCCAACTGGAATAAGTTTGCAGATCACCTTGATAAGTGTATCGGCTGGATACCACCAATCAGTAAAAACTATGAACGGTTTTGAAAAGCAGTTATTACAGCTGCAAAGAAATCAATACCACGTGGCTTTCGCAAAGAATATATCCCAGGATGGTCTGATGAATGTGAACAACTGTACAGACAATTTCTTGAGAGTGAAGATGGGGAAATTGGTGAGGAATTGTTGAACAAACTGAATGCAGCACGTTGTATTAAATGGATGGAAACAGTTGAGAATTTGAACTTTAAAAGGTCCAGCAGAAAAGCATGGTCTCTTTTAAGAAAACTAGAAGGAAATCGTAAAGTAAAGCAGAAAACGAATGCTATAACTCCAAATCAAATTGCAGCACAGATTGTGAACATCTCAAGAAGCCCAAAAGACCGAGCTCACACCATAGAAGTTAAAAGTAAGTCTAAGCTACTAAAATCATCAGTGGCACCATCTGAAGAATACTCACGTGCTTTTACAACCTGTGACATTGAAATTGCCCTTGCTGAAACTAAAATTAATAAAGCTCCCGACTCTGATGGGATCCATCCTGAATTTCTCAAAAAATGTGGACTTTATGCGAAAAAATGGATGGCAAAGTTCTTCTCAGATATTATGGAGAATGCTCAAGTCCCTAGTAAATTAAAACATGCCAAAATAATTGCATTGTTAAGACCTGGGAAGCCTGAAGATAATCCATCAAGCTATAGACCCATTGCCTTGTTGAGTTGCTTTATAAGCTCTTAGAACGCTTAATATATAACAAGATCAGTCTAAAGATTTTCGACTCAATACCTATAGAGCAAGCCGGCTTCAGACCTGCTCGAAACTGTAGTGACCAAGTCTTAGCTTTGACAGCTCTCATTGAAGCTTTATTCCAGAAGAACAAGAAAGTTTCAGTGGCGTTTATCGATCTCTCTGCTGCATATGATACTGTGTGGAGGGAAGGACTTTTATATAAATTTCTGAAGGTGATTCCATGTAAGAAAATTATGTACCTCTTGAACAATATGATTGCAAATCGAACTTTTCATCATCACTTCTTGTAATCAGATTATGTAATAAACGCCTTTTTAGATTTTTGCAAGAAGTTTGCTTCTGACTTGTTTTTGATGTATTTGGTCACTTTTAGGACCATGACTACGTTACCCTTTAGTCCTCTTGTTATGTAGCACCCATGATGGTTGTTGTCCGCGCACAGGTCTTGGCCATGGACTTGTCACTTTTTCTTCGCTGCTGTTTAACTTATTTTTCTCAGTTGTCTTCCCCGCAGTCCATCTTGACAGATTGTGTGATGATCGATCCTGCTTGCAGCGCCACTTGTAGAGGGGAGCCAACGCACAGCCGGCAGGGCTCCTCTCTATTTCATTATACTGAACTTGTGTTTGTGTTCCACTCCGGATGGGGTACAATCTGGTGCATCTGTGATTTATTTTTGAAAAAGTAGCTCTGCTGCTCTGAAACGCATAGAATAAAAACTCACTTTTGATCTTCTAATCTTTAATGAACCTTTGAAGTCTTTGTTCCTGCATGGCAGCATGGTGTTAACTCTTTCATTTCCACAACTGATCCTATTATTTGCTATGGGGACTGCTGCAGCTGGATACTCTATATTCATGCATCTAGAGTTGTTGTGACTTTCACAACTACCTAAGGTAGTTTCAGCTCCTACAATCTACCAAAAAACTGATGGCACTTCCTAACTTTCTAAAGTGAACAGGTGGATACTGAGCATGAAACATAGTAACAAAAAAGACACAGTTGCATTCTGTAGTGATAAGATATGTGTAACAATGAATATAGGAATATAGACATGCAATACTGCTATGGAAAACATAAAAGATGGGATATAAAGCACACAAAAAATGTTATGTGAGCCCAAAAGGCGACTTCTTAAGGTGGTGTCACACACAGAAACGGCGACAATGATGTCGCTGCTAAGTCACCATTTCCTGTGACGTAGCAGTGACGTCCCGTCGCTGTAGCTGTGTGTGACATCCAGCAACGACCTGGCCCCTGCTGTGAGGTCGCCGGTCGTTGCTGAATGTCCTGCTTCATTTTTTGCTTGTCGCTCTCCCGCTGTGAAGCACACATCGCTGTGTGTGACAGTGAGAGAGCAACGAACTGAAGTGAGCAGGGAGCAGGGAGACGGCTTCTGGCAGCCTGCGGTAAGCTGTAACCAAGATAAACATCGGATAACCAAGGGAAGCCCTTTCCTTGGTTACCTGATATTTACATTAGTTACTAGTGTCCGCCGCTCTCACGCTGCCAGTGCCGGCTCCCTGTTCCCTGCTCTCCTAGCCAGAGTACACATCGGGTTAATTACCCGATGTGTACTCCAGCTACGTATGCAGGGAGCATTGAACCAGCGCTAAGCGGTGTGCTCTCACGCTGCCAGTGCCGGCTCCCTGCTCCCTGCACACGTAGCTGGAGTTCACATCGGGTAATTAACCCGATGTGTACTCTGGCTAGGAGAACAGGGAGGCGGCACTGGCAGCGTGAGAGCGGCAGACGCTAGTAACTAAGGTAAATATCGGGTAACCAAGAGAAGTGCTTTCCTTGGTTACCCGATATTTACCTTAGTTACCAAGCACAGCATCGCTTCCACGCGTCGCTGCTGGCTGGGGGCTGGTCACTGGTCGCTGGTGGGATCTGCCAGTTTGACAGCTCACCAGCGACCATGTAACGACGCAGCAGCGATCCTGATAAGGTCATTTCGCCCATCGTGATCGCTGCTGCGTCGCTATGTGTGACCCCAGCTTTATTGTTTGGTCCCTGCCTAATCTAATGCCTCTCTTTGGGTAAAAAAAACCTCCAATTAATGAGTGGGCAGGCACCTGCAAATGAAGAATTAAAATCGCCTAAGGCTAAAGAGTGGGAGTGCTCAATTGAAAGGCATGACCGTATAATCTAAGAAAAAGACTAATAGCACATCCTAATTTTCTAATGTGAATACCCCTTGTGTTCTCAAACACCTGCATTTTCACTTGAAGTTTGCTGGTGATAGAGTTAAATTTCTGTGCGGTCTTCTTGAGTGCAAGCAGTCGGCTTGTAATAATCTTGAAAAACATTGTTGTTTGTTCCTGTACTTCTACCTGAGTCATCTTAGAGATAAGTTGTTTGTTTAATTTCCTGTTTGTGTTCCTTGTCTGTTCTTTAGAACTTAGTGGGTTTAGCTAAGCATGCACCCTATCGATTTTTTACCTATAGGGTAAAGAATCCTGCTTGGCACATTGGTATGGAACCTATCTAGAGTGAACAGGGGAGCCAGGGACCATTGGAAGTTGGTCACTATCTCCCCCATCCTTAGACATAGGGATTCTCTTCCCACCCTCTTCGCTGTGCGCTTAGTATTTCCTCATACGCAGCATGACAGTGTTGTGCAGACAGCTGCTGAAGCAAATACAATACTTCCCCCATACAATTTTCAATAACATTGGTCCCTAAGACCATTTTCAGGTTACGGTCACTAGGGTCATTCTGCACCACTATAAGTCCTTGGTGTTCTAACTCCACTCCCCCCAGAGTCACTTCTTTAAACCCCACTTGGGTCATCGGGAGTCCATTGGCTGCAATGATAGTAAGGCCAGAATCTGGTGGGGTAAGGTCACCATCAGACTAGTAACACTTATACAGTATATAGCGTATAGTCGTTACCTGTGAGCCGGTGTCCAGGAGTGCAAACGTTGGAATCCCGTCTACGTTGAGATCGATGATGGGTCGACCTTAGACATACTGCTCATGCCAATCAGCTGGGCCTTGTTGACCTATTCCTGAGGATTGGCCCTTGGCCTCAGGGGTTGCCCGTTTAAAGGACACCGATGGGAGTAGTGGCCGGTCTTGTTGCACTTGTAACAAACGGGTTGTCCATACCGGTTGCTGCTCCTTCTCTGCATCCAGGGGACGCAGGGCTGTCGGAGATCTGAGTCTTCCCTGCTGGCTTGGTCTTTGGCTGGAGTTGCATGGCCTCGAGGATCCTGGCGACGTCCTTGCTCAGCTGTTGAACTTGGGATATCAGGTAACCGGGAGCTCCAGGGGATGCTGCTGGCACTGCAGGTGCTGGTAAAGCTAGTAGAAAAGGTATTGCCAACAGGTGGGAAGTATCAGCTGGCCAAGATGATGGTATAGAGTCACTGGCCTCAGAGGTCTGTAGAGCCTTTATGGCCCGGTCCTTTAAGACTGCAAAGTTTAAGTCCGGATGCTCCAGGGCCCACAGCCGTAGCTGCTTAGGATCCTCTGCTGACCCCAGCCCTTGCAAGAACTGCTCCACAAGCATTTTGTTGCTTTCGGGCTCATTGATAGGGTCTACTAGCTTTAGAGTGCACAGAGCGGTTTGTAGCCTCAGGGCATAGTCTCTAATGCTGTCCTGGGGACGCTGCCTGCAGTTGTAAAATTGCATCCTTAGCTCCGCCTCCGTGTGGGTCTCAGAGGCTACTTGCAGTTTATCAAATATGGCGGGTACCGAGGCCCGATCCTCATCAGTCCATGTCTCTATCTCCTGCTCGGCTGTGCCTGTCAGCTCTCTGAGCACCACGAATGCATGCTGCCGGCCGGTCATTGCATACATGTCGAGAAAAGTACATATCTTCTTCTTAAATACCTGCAGGGCGTCAGGTAGGCCATCATACTGGGGCAGCCAGGCGGCACCGGGCACGTAAGGTAGGATAATCGGCATAACTTGTGTGACCGCTGGGAACGTAGGGTCCACCGCTCTTGCGACCGGAGCGGAGCCTGCAGCTTCTCAGTCATCCTGCATGGCTGCGGGAGCCACGGCTCCACCATCACCATCAGGCGCCGGCATCCTTCCGGACTCTCCCCCTTGGTTTTCGACAGCAGTCTCGCGGGACCTACTGTCCTTTGCAACCTCCTGCTCTGGGGATCACCAGGTTCCGCCCGCGTTCTTAGGAGGCGGAGTTTCAGATTTGCGCTCTTTTTGGGGATGAAGATGGCGAGGTTGTTGTTTTTGGCGCCAAAAATGGCGGGCAAGATGTTGGCGGTCCAAAAATTTCAGTGTTTCACAGTTTAACAGTCCAGGAAAGGTGCACTTCACCCAGGTTAGTGGATGGGGTAAGAACCCTGTTTGTGACGCCAAGGTTTGTCATGGGCAGGGGTGTCTGACCACGGCAGGGGAGGCTACGCGAGGTGCTCGGATCCGGGATCATGACTGTGGCTCGAGTGGCAGCTGGATCTGGGGCATGTGCAGCAGCCCGCTGCCCACAACATAATAAAGGTTGCGGTGATTTGTTGGTGACACCACCACTGCCTTTGTATGGGACACCCGGGGCTGATGGAGCGGGGCAACAAGATGGTATCCCCTCCACGGGTAGGGGAGGTGTTGTCCCGGGGCCCAGATGTAGGTGGAGTGCAGTGCTGGGGTGCCGTCTGCAGGTTGGACCGGATAACACTGGTGTACTCACTGTTTAGAAATAAACCACATAGAGTCCAAGATGTAAACCAAGTGCCGGATGCCGGTAGCCTCCGGAGGGGTGTGCTTGGGTCCCACACCCAGGTTGACAGGACAGGGGCCCTTCCTCCTGCACTTCAGTGTTTTGTCTTGTGAGTTGACTAGTCCGCATGAAACGGGGTCAAGACGTGGAATCTTGTCTCCTGCTGATTAATTGACAAGGGGCTTGAAGCTGTCCTCGCCCTAGGGTCCAGGCACCCCGACTGTGCATGGCCTCCAGACCGGATTCCTGCTGCCAGCACCGGTGGGCTACAACCCTGCCCCGGTCCACTTAAGGTCTCCCGCGACCGGATCTCCGTTGCCTGTGGCCCTGCTCTGCTGTCTGCCACCTAGTCTGCACAGGTAGTCCGGTAGTCCGGGAGCTACGACCCCCAACTACCATCCACTCCTCTCACTTCCTCTGTCTAGACTTTAAGCGGGCTTTACACTCTGCGATCTCGCTAGCGATCCTACCTGCGATACCGTTGTGATATCGTTAATGATGCCGGATGTGTGTCACAAACAACGTGACCCCGACGATAAATCATTAACGATATCGTAGCGTGTAAAACCCGCTTTGCTGCTGTGTTCCCTCCCCTGACACCTCAGAACCCCTAGGTGGGCGTCACTATCTGCCTGGCTCCGTCCACTGGTGTGTTCCTATTGTCCTGGGGGGGTGACTAGGTTTTTGTGGTTGGTGTTGTACCTGTGTGTAGGATGTGTTGGTAGGCAGGGAGGAGAGAGGCCTGCATCTGTGGGATGAATGCAGTCTAATGTGACAACCTAGTTTTGCCAGGGCGTCACACTAGCATTGCACCATGCGATATTAGAGCAGTAGTACACAAGGGTATAATTGAGCTGTTTGCACCAGATGGTATTATAGCTAGTAAAATAGCAGGTATTACAGCAGTATTGTACCAGGCGATATTAGAGCAGTAGTGCACCAGACTATATTCGAGCTGCTTGCAGGTGGTATTAGAGGTGATTAAAGGAGCCATTATTAGGGCACTCTTCACTGCACCAAAATGAGAACAAAATGGTGGCGCAACACTAGAACTAAAGTTTATATAGGCTGGGTTACATGGTGCACTGGCAAATCACAGCCATGTCAAAACTTGGTATGACTGTGATGGCTACTGAAGTACTTACAGCCTAAAAGCTTGTTGATTGGCTTCACTGAAGCCTTTCAATCAGCTCTACTTGTCTGGTAAATCATAACAGTAACACGGTCACCCGGAGTTGGTACAAATCCCAAACTTTATAGTTCAGGTTAGCACTTCCCTAATAAAGTCTCTCGCACACTATCCATCGTTTACCAATTTATTAACAAAAATGTTCCCACAAGGTTCTGTCATAATCCATGATCCCCAAATGCAGCTTCGATGACTGTGAATGGTAGTAAAATATAGCTATTCACAGACGCCAGCTAGTGTGAGACAACTCTTATCAGCGTCGCCGGGTCTGGCTCAGCATTGAGCCAACAGATATGATGAGCATTGTAGTCACTACCTGGCGCCTGTGAATAGCTATACTTTACTCCTATTCAGTCGCCTTGGCTGCATTCATGGATCGTGGACTACAAGGGACCTTTGTGGGCACATTTTTGGTAATACATTATAAATGAGGCAGTGTGTGGTTGTGTTTATTCAAATAAACTATTTTTTCCTGTGTGTATTTTTTTTTCTTAGATTAGTAATGTTGGTGTCTGATATACACTGTAGCGCCGGCTTCCCTAGTGCGAGAAGGGGAAAAGAGACAAAGTATATACACGGCACACCGGCAAGAGTTAATGCAAAAGTATAACAATTTTTATTGAAAGCAACACACATTTAAAAACAATTAAAGTGCCTATGATGTAAATACCAGTCCATTAATGCTATTACAATTAGTTTTAGAGTAAAATAAATCAAACATTACAGCATAGGAACAACACTGTTCTATTAAAAACATAAAGTAACACAAGCTGACACAATAAGTATTCTGTACCGCCTAAGCAGAATCACCCACAATAGTTATGAAATACTGTATATACAGAGTTGAAACCTCACCCCTTTAACACTAGAAGTCCCAAAGAGGGGTCATTTAACATTTCTACCTTTGGAACCCAGAGACGGGTCGAATGAGCGGAAGGATTTTAGCTAACATCCTATAATCACCGTCTCTTGTTCTGTAATTAAGGCCATTACTGTCGCACCACAGGAGGTTGTTGTTTTCCATTGAGTTTAGCCATTTAGTTTCTAGTTAGTTCTATTCAGTTTGGACTAAGGGTCATTTGACCCTCTTTCGGGACTTCAGGGGGGAGCTCGAAATTTCTGGGACTTCTAGTGTTAAAAAGTCAGTCATAAATGCTGAGTAACCTGAAAACCTTGAGTCAAAGGGATTGTGTTAGCTCACAGGAGCAAAAGAGCATTTATATGGAAGAGAGACGAAAATGGTGTGTTCCCTAGTGTGCTGGTGTGACACCCTAGTCACAAAAGTGTCCACCCTCCTTGTCACCACCAAAACCCACACCCAGGTACAACACACAGCCATTAAAGCATAGCCACCCCCTCCTGATAATAAGGGCACACCAGTGGACGGGATCAGGCAGATGAAAACGCCCACCTGGGGAGCATGAGGTGTCAGGGGCGGGAACACAGTAGTTAGTCAGTGAGAGGAGTTGAGTGAGGTACTGACAGTTGAAGCTAACAGTTGTAGTGGAGCTGACAGAAGTGTAGTCAGGGGTAGGGGCCCCTGGACTACCTGGCTAGGTGGCAGACAGTAAACAGGGCCACAGGTGACGGAGATCCGGTCGTGGGAGACCTTAAGTGGACCGGGGCAGGGTCGTAGCCCACCGATGCCGACAGCGGGAATCCGGTCCGGAGGCCGTGCACAGACGGGGTGCCTGGACCCTAGGACGAGGAAGGTTGCATGCCCCTTGTTAATTAACCAGCAGACGACGAGGTTTCAGGCCTTGTTCTCCCTGAGCTAAGAGAGCAAAACGGAAGCCCAACGTGGGGGATAGGGTGTCCGTCAGAACCCACAAAGATCCCAAGGGTCAGATTTCGCGGGCCACAGCTCCCAAATACACACAGAACCGGGAGTGGACTTCTCCGTTCCATGCAAAGTCGTCCAACAGGAGAGACAAACAGAGTGCAGGAGGAAGAGACACCTGTTCACTAGCCCGGATGTGTGACCCGAATGCATCCCCCAATGGCAGCCGGTCACAGGCAACTTGGTTTACCATTGGACTTGTGTGAGATTACTGAACTGGTGTACACCATTGTCCCCCGGTCCAACCCGGCGCGCCACCTCCAGCAGCCATCACTCCCGTGTTCAGACCGCAGGCCCCGGGACTACACCTCCCCTATCCGTGGAGGGGATCCCATCTTCCTGCCCCACTCCATCAGCCCTGGGCGCCCCATCACCAGGCAGCGGCAGTGTCACCATTCCTCACCGCAACCCACGGGTGGCATCACCGACACAAACCACCTGTAAATACACCCCTGCCTTTCCGCCGGTTGTGCGGACGGACAGCCATGCGAGCCCGGGTCCGGTCACCATTCGAGCCACAGCAGCAAACCTGGATCCAAGCGGGCCCAGAGAAGCGGCAGCGGAGCCCACCCGCAACACTGGCACTCCATGGCATCCTAGTGCCATGTACATGCAGCCTCCTTTTTCCTGCATTGCCATCCTGATGCTGCTCAGCCCTCTGCTTACTTGCATGGCCATCCACATGTAGCATGGTCCGCTGCACTTCCGTATGCCCATTTTCATGTTACGTGGTCCTCTGCATTGCCATTCATGTGTAGTGCAGTCCCCGTCTCGTTGCCCACGTGGATTGGATGCCTATGTGTCTCGGTCCTCAGCTCTTGCCCCAGGCTCTGTGCATGCTATGCAGGGTTTCCTGGTCTCAAGCCTAGGTGGCGCACGAGCTTCCAGCCTCTTTATAAGGATGTGTGCATGACTCGCCCACCCCAGGGCTATGGGACCCCCGGTGCCGGGCCGGACTAGTCCGGTGGTAGTCAGTGGTGGCTGGGCCCGGCTCCGTGGCCCTGGTGGGTGTCAGTAGAATATGTGGCTTGCTTGTTAATGGTTGTGTTCGTGACGCCACCTGTGGTATGCGGCTAATAAGCCGCCGCTGCTGTGTGAGGCCTCCGGGATGATGTTATGGCAGCAATGGTAGTACTGCTCCCCACAGGTGGAGCAATGCCCGGGGCACAGTTGGTGCTTGTGAATGTCTATGCAGATGAAATAACTGAGGCGACTTCAAGGGTGCAGTTCCAGTTCTTTACTCACAGTTCTTGTCAGGGCAGCAGGACCTTGGACCGCTGGAAACTCTGTCAGGGACCTCCGCCTTCTGGGTGATTCAGAGTGTGAAATCCGGTACCCTTCTCTTAGTGTCTCCTTCTCTGCTGTCTTCGCTAGCCTTGCCTTAGTTAGGATGGACCTGGCTTGGCCTCCACTACAGCCTCCAGGCTGGGGGGTCACCTGTCGGCTGATTACCCCTTTTCTGGATGTCTGCTATGGGTTCTGGCCCTGGGAGCTTACAACGTCCCTGGGCCTCGGTTTTTTCTGTTTGGAGATTGTCTTTGCACTCCTCCAGTCTCTAGGGACCGTCCCCTGTCGCAGCTTAATCACTCCACCGATGTCAATGTGGAACAGGCCACCGCAGCCTGCAACTACCCGTGGCGCCTCTAGGCCCTCTCTTCGGTACCTAACAAGGACTGCTCGTGGTACTTACAGGACTACCCGCGGCCCTGCGACCCTTTCTTCCTTTTCTTTCTCCTCCTTGCCTGCCTCCAGCAGACCTCCTCCTCCCTCCTTTCTCTCGTTCTTCTCCTCCAACTACATGCTCACTCTTTACTCTCTCACTCCCTGAGGTAACTGACTAACCTTGACCTTCCTATCTCTGTCTGCTCTCAGATGGCTCCTCCCACCTCCCCAGTTGCTAAGCTGTAACCTATGGGAGCAGGGATGGGTCTTACGGCCCCTCCCAGCATGCAGCATGGGAGGGTTGCCTGCCACTTACCCTGGTCCTGTGTGTCTCTAGCAATGGGTGTAGTGTGGATTTACCAGGGGACCGGAGTTCACCCTCTTCCTCTCCCAGAATGGGGCATCACACCGCTGATGGGGTGTAATGACCTGTGGCGACGGAAGCCTCAGGGGTGCCACACTCCCCCACAGCAAATCCCAGCACGTCCTCGGGCTGAAAAACAACAAAAACAAGTGGGAGAACTGCAAAACATTTTTGGTATGCAATAACATAAAACAGTAAAACATTTCTTCCCTTTTTGGGAGGCACATATCATAAACGTTGCGAACTTCTTATAAAGAAAACTCTAAGTGTGCACTTCCAGTCCATTGCACGGTTCGGGAAAATCCCCCATAATTCTGGTAGGGGGCACAACGGGTGCAACTAATTACATTTTTGGCTACTACAAGTCCAGTAGCCCGGCAGTTCGTTTCTTTCAATCAAACAAAATGACATAATCAACCAGCCATTAAGTCCAATGGCCTGGTTACATAAGACATATAAACAACATACCAGCCACTAAGTCCAGTGGCCTGGTAGGACATAACGCATACACTTCCACCGGGGCCCACATTCCAGTTCAGTGGCCCGGTAGCACATAACATGGGGGGGGGTGACGTCTTCAAAAAGCATTAGGGGCAGTACAGCAGGAAAGGGTGTCATCTTCGAAAAGAATCAGGGGCAAAACACGAGGGACTTCTTCAAAAAGAATGAGGGGCTATGTACAGTTCGGCAGCTCTTCATCTTCCTTACTCTCGAGGGTAGATGTCAGGGTCCCACTCCGGCATGGCTCCTGGCAGCAGGTACGCTGACGATATCATCGTCTGGGTCCCTTGAGCACTGGTCCCTGACCTTCTGCGCTGTCCTGCAGCCTGGATTGGAGTGGGGCTGCCTGTAGGCGTTGCACGGCGCTGCTGTAGAGGGCTGCTTGTCTGCAGGGGGCTGTTGCTGTGGTCTCTAGGGCCCTGCTTTGGCCGGGCACCCTGCATCACACACGCCATGGAGATCCTGGTCTGCATCTCCTGGGTAACTGTTGTAGGCCCGCTGCAATGTTCTGCGGCCTGGGTCTGTCTGGAGGGAGGGCTGCAGCTGCTGCTGACAGGGGAATCGCTGCGAGATAGCATGGCGCGGCGCCACTCCGGTTCCTCCGGGACCGCTTCTTCCTGCACAATGTGCACATGCAGCGCATACCACCCGCGGTCCCCCATCAGCCGGGCATACTCAACCACATCACCCGGCTTGGCATCGCGCCCTGGGTGGCCTCTGGGCAGGTGCTCCTCAATGTCTCTCCGGGCCACAAACACATCCTTGCCCAGGCCGGGCTCCCGGATGAAGCCCCAGCCGCCTTTCTGCCGGAAATCAACTACGGTGCCGCGTCTTACTGGGCACTCGGTCCCCTTCAGGGCCTTCCTGACCTCTTCCTTGGAGGCCAGATTGGCGACTTCTCGGGCCCTTCTTTTCTCTTCCCGGAGTTCCCGCTCCCGCTGGTACTCGACCACCAGCCTCCGGCACGTCAGCTCGTTGGCCAGGGGAGTTTCCTTGGGGAGCAGCGGCCGCTGCAGTCCCCTGGTTTCTATGGGTGCTGCGTCCCAATTCACTCCCGGGGATGCCATTCCCAGGAGGCTCACAGGGGGACTCGGCAGGGGGCCCACTAGTTGTTCAGGGTTCACCCCACCCCAGGCTCCGTCTGCGGGGGTCTCAGGCAGGCCTCCGGTGCCCCACCGAGCGTCCGCTGGGTAGGCCGGGAAGGCCGGGGGGTCAGTGAAGGGGCTAAGCGGGGGCTCGTGGCGGGGTCCTGGGTCCGGACTGGACGGGGTTTCTGGTTGCTCACCCTGCACTTGCTCCGCGGCATCCATCCACCGTTCCAGATCCTCCGGCACCCTCGGTGTCTCTCTCCGCCGGTCTGCCTCCACCTCCATGCTGCTCAGCCTCCGGGCCAGAACTCTCATTTCTTCCTGGAGCAGGTCCAGCTTGTGATCCTCTCTGCCGGTCCCTGGGGCACCTCTCTGCAGCTCCTCCGTCATGCTTCCGACCTGGGGAATGCTGCCTGGAACACTGCTCGAGTGCTCAACCACGCCACTCGGCTGCTCCCTTTCCCTTCTCGGAGGCGGGGCCGGGGGCTGCACTAGCATCTGGCGCCAGACTGGCGCCCAGCCCATCACGACCGGCATTACTCCGTTTGCGATCAGGTACATTGTCTTTATCTGCTGATCTGGCATTTAGACTCTCTCTGCCAGCCAGCTTATCTAGTTGCCACTTCTTCCGTTTTCTATGGCGGACACCGCTTCGCGCGCTTTTCTTGGACAAGGGGGCGGGGCTTCTCTTCGCGCCCTTTCTTCTGACACGCCCCCCTTCTTCCCGCTCTCAGCAGCGCTAATGGCGGCGGTTTCTCAGTAAAGTACACAGTCTGTCACACGGTTCTCCAGGCGCACAGTACCCGGTTAGACCGGGCACGAAATCCTGTTCGTGACGCCAAAATTGACTCGCCCACCCCAGGGCTATGGGACCCCCGGTGCCGGGCCGGACTAGTCCGGTGGTAGTCAGTGGTGGCTGGGCCCGGCTCCGTGGCCCTGGTGGGTGTCAGTAGAATATGTGGCTTGCTTGTTAATGGTTGTGTTCGTGACGCCACCTGTGGTATGCGGCTAATAAGCCGCCGCTACTGTGTGAGGCCTCCGGGATGATGTTATGGCAGCAATGGTAGTACTGCTCCCCACAGGTGGAGCAATGCCCGGGGCACAGTTGGTGCTTGTGAATGTCTATGCAGATGAAATAACTGAGGCGACTTCAAGGGTGCAGTTCCAGTTCTTTACTCACAGTTCTTGTCAGGGCAGCAGGACCCTTGGACCGCTGGAACCTCTGTCAGGGACCTCCGCCTTCTGGGTGATTCAGAGTGTGAAATCCGGTACCCTTCTCTTAGTGTCTCCTTCTCTGCTGTCTTCGCTAGCCTTGCCTTAGTTAGGATGGACCTGGCTTGGCCTCCACTACAGCCTCCAGGCTGGGGGGTTCACCTGTCGGCTGATTACCCCTTTTCTGGACGTCTGCTATGGGTTCTGGCCCTGGGAGCTTACAACGTCCCTGGGCCTCGGTTTTTACTGTTTGGAGATTGTCTTTGCACTCCTCCAGTCTCTAGGGACCGTCCCCTGTCGCAGCTTAATCACTCCACCGATGTCAATGTGGAACAGGCCACCGCAGCCTGCAACTACCCGTGGCGCCTCTAGGCCCTCTCTTCGGTACCTAACAAGGACTGCTCGTGGTACTTACAGGACTACCCGCGGCCCTGCGACCCTTTCTTTCTTCCTTTTCTTTCTCCTCCTTGCCTGCCTCCAGCAGACCTCCTCCTCCCTCCTTTCTCTCGTTCTTCTCCTCCAACTACATGCTCACTCTTTACTCTCTCACTCCCTGAGGTAACTGACTAACCTTGACCTTCCTATCTCTGTCTGCTCTCAGATGGCTCCTCCCACCTCCCCAGTTGCTAAGCTGTAACCTATGGGAGCAGGGATGGGTCTTACGGCCCCTCCCAGCATGCAGCATGGGAGGGTTGCCTGCCACTTTCCCTGGTCCTGTGTGTCCCTAGCAATGGGTGTAGTGTGGATTTACCAGGGGACCGGAGTTCACCCTCTTCCTCTCCCAGAATGGGGCATCACACCGCTGATGGGGTGTAATGACCTGTGGCGACGGAAGCCTCAGGGGAGCCACATGCACACCTTGCAAAGGTGGCCCCAGCCTACCACTGGGAGGCACCAGGTACTTACGGCTCCCTCCCTTAATGGAAGGGGCCAGAGCAATGCACTAGGATTCAGATCCTAGCTGTGTGTTGGTCCTGCCTGTCTGCTCTGGTCTCCCAGTTTCCAGCACCTGTCCTGCATCATACCAGTACTGCTTTGCTCTGTTGTCCTGTCTGTTCCTGGACATGTCTTGTCTTCTCTGGTACCACCCTTTGTCCTGCACCTGTGTCTGTACCCACCTCCATCTGTATGCCTCAGCTGCCTCGATTATACCTGTGTCTGATATCCTGTGCTTTATGCCCTGTGCCTGGTGATCTGTGCCTGATGTCTTGGACCCTGACAATTACACCTGTGTCCGATGTCCAGTGCCTGATGTCCCTTGCCTAGTGACCTGAGCCTGATGACCTGTGCTGGAAGTTCTTCATCTGCCCCTGCCTGTACAGCAGTTCTCATTCAGACTGTGCCTCATGTGCTTCCCTGTTTGTCCCGCCACTGTTTGTCCTGTGTCTGTGTCCACCTGTCCTGCTGTTACCCTGCTCCACTCAGCTGCCACAGTCCCGGTTACTGCCCTTGGAGTGGCACCTGATGTTCTGCCTCTTGGCAGGTGCTTAGTCAAGCCCCTCCAACGAAAGGGTAAGTCTATGTTCCCCCTGTGATCCAGTGGGTCCACTCCAGTGTGCAGCCATCACCAACGGTGAGCGTTACAGTTTGCTCTGTTCTTGGATTCCACTATTTGCGGGCAGCTTCCCCATGGACAGCTGCACTTATTCTTGACCCCTTGTGGTCAACGACTTGCCAATTAAATACTCTTTTTACTTTGGGGTGTATTCTTTTGGACCTTCAGAGAGGGGGTGTGAAGGGGGAGATACTGTAGTACTGGCTTCCTTAGTGCACCGGGAGTGGCACCTGGCATTCTCTCTCATGGTGGGCGCTTAGTCCACCATGTTCTTAGTCCTTCCACTAAAGGATAAGTCTTGGGTCCCCCTGTGGTTCAGTGGATCCACTCCCGCCCGCTTCCCTCCCCAGCAGTGAGCATTACAGACACCTCTCCATTATTGCACAGCTGTCATAAAATACTATTACTCTAATTGCAATTGCATGAGGGTGTTAGGGCCAGGTGGACGGGCGGACCCAGGAGGTGGATCCACTGGGCCGAACACCTTACTGAAGGCAAGGGGTCCGGTAGCCGGAGCACTACGGGTAGCAGGACAGTCCGTGCAAAAGAGTGGAATGGAGAAGTCCCTGGGACCAGGGAGTCACTGATGGTAGTCCGGGTGACGGAGCTCAGGTTCGGAGGCCGAGATGTTGTCAGGCAGAGTCCGGAACCGATGGAACGAGAGGACGGGTCACCACAGGGATCAGCGATGGTACGGACTGACGGGATGGCAGATAGTCAGCGTTCGGGGTTCGGGAATCGGCAGGACCAGATGGCGAGGCAGGAGCGGCTCTAGGAGAGAGAGAGGTAAGTATATCACAGAGACACAAGGAGACCTGACTCCTAGCTTAGGAAACACGAAGAACAGGCCCCGCCCACTTGGACATTAAACCCCTTTATACCCTGTACCTGTGTGTTCAATATCCTGTCTGTGGACGCTGGCCCTTTAAGAAAGGGTCAATGACCGCGCGCGCGCCCTAATGCGCATGCGCGAGGCCCGGGTGCCAGAAGCCAGGGCAGGGAGCGGCGAACAGGAGGCAGGGGAGCCGGGCTGGAGCGAAGCTGCCGGCGGACGCTGGGAGCGGGGACCGGGACGCCTGGGGATCATAGGTGAGGAGGCCTGGAGGCTGTGGAGCGGGGGACGCCGGACAGAGGAGCCGGGGAGCGAGCCAGGGAAGCCGGGGAGCGTGGCAGGGGAGCCGGGGAGCTGGACAGGGGACCCGGGGAGCGTGACAGAGGGCAATCAGTATGAGCAAGGTAAAGAGCCAGAATTGGCAGATTTAATGGATACGCCAATTCTGGGGCAGCTGTGGGCTGATATTTTTAGGCTAGGAAAGGGCCAATATCCCTGGACCTTCCAAGCCTAATAATATCAGCCCCTGGCTGTCTGCTTTACCTTGGCTGGTTATCAAAAATCAAACACTGTCAATGTAAAACACCTCATCTCATTTTTTAACGCTAATTATTTATTTTTTTTTAGGTCCCGACAAGCTAGTTTCAAGTAACAAGCATTAGAGCATTTTAGTGCTTGCGCATCTCTAGTGATTATCACTGCAACAGAGCGGTGCAGAGCAAAACAGAAAAGAACAACAGAATCAGGGGATTTTGTGGATTTTTGCAAAGGATTTAATTTAATTTTTTTAAGGGACAGTAAGATCATATGTTCCCAAAGTGATGACTGCCTGCAGATTCCCAGAATTCTTAACCTAACTCCATGGCTGGTTGAAGGAATAAAAGGTACATTGAGCTTCATATAAGAAAAGCAGAGCTTCAGCCTTTAATAGGGGGCTGGTTCTGCCCTTAACTACCCAGTCAGTTCAACCCTGTTGAAAAGAGATGGGAAAGAGCAGTAGGAAATTTACTTATCATTGCTAAGACTTTGATTTTTCGTAGTTGAGGGCAATTTCTATGATGTTTTATGTATTTTGTATTATGCATGTTTACAGAGGCATATGCAGATAACTTCCTATTGCAGCCTCCAATACATCTGTGTAACTAAAAGCTTCAGTCACATACTTCTGGGCTTCCCCACATTTTTTTTAGATGTGTAGCCAAAGTCAAATTGAAATCACATTTTATGCTTAGTTTACACACAGCTCACAGAAAAGTCAGGTTAGGTCAATATTTCAGGTTTGCACTGGAAATTCAGCATTCAGGAACTGGCACTAAGGGGTTAGTATCATTCATGTATATAAATTATTATTTTCAATTATCATCTTTTTATAGTTTTTACTTTTTAGTTTGAAAATCATTAACCCCTTTTCTACCTTAATTGTAAATGTATGGTGTTGGTTGATGGGCTTTAAAGGCAATCTGTCAGCAGGTTTTTGCTATATATTCTCAGAGTAGCCTAATGTGGTGTCAGAGAGCCCGATTTCAGTGATTTGTCACTCATTAAACTGTGTTTTTATTTCAATATAATCAGTGTTTTAATAGAAGATTATCACTGCCTGACTAGGCCAAGCTGCGCTAATCTGTGTAACTCTGCTCTCACCACTGATTGGCAGCTTTCTGTGTACACTGTACATTGTCAGCTGATAATAAGGGGTGTGGGCGGGGTTATACACAACTCAGCATTCAGAGAACTCCTACTTCTACAGCAGAGAAAACAGAGATTTTATCAAAATTACACCAAGCAGCCCAGTAAGTGATACATTGCTAAAATCAGGCTTTCTGCCTTTACATCATATAGTTCTCAAATTACATAGCAAAAACCTGCTGACAAATTCCCTTTAAAATTAAGCAGAGTGTGCCACCTGTAATATTCAGATTATATTTTGCTGTGATTACAAGAAACAGCAACTGTAACTTTCCTTCCAGCTACTTAATGTTACAGTCAATATCAAAGTAGTTAAGCATAGGTACGGGGATTTCCTATATATGGGAGGGCCTAAAGAATCTACCCCCCCTCCTTTTTGCCAAGTATGTACTGTATACCAATAAGGCACTGACTGAATACATCGCAATAAAGAATAAAGAAAAATTGCAATGTAAAATTAAAGTAATCACTGTACTGTGAATTTTCCTAACAGTCTAAAAGTAAATAATAATAATAATTATTATTATTATTTTTATTAACTAAAGCAAATGAAAGGTCAACAAAATAATTATTCAAAACTAAGAAAATATATATTATTTTTAATTAAACATGCTTTTTTGAGAAAAACATAAAAATAGTAAGATTTTAAAAGTACACACAGTGGGTAGTGCCTCCACAATGACTGCCCAAAATGAGATTACGGTATATTGTTTTATGTCCTGCATTATAATATCAGAATTGATTTTTTTTATTAATCCCAGTTTATCAATTATTCCTATATAGAATGGGATGTACATGTTTGGGCTCCCCTGGTCAAAATTAGGCCTAAGCCACACGGAATGAAAATCAGAGCGAGTGGAATGCGATGTTTTATCACATTCCACTCGGACCAATATTAGCCTATGTCCCAGCACCCATGAGCGATTATTTTCTCAGCCCTCATCGGAATGAGAAAACAATCTCAGCAATAGCCGGCAATGGAGGAGAGGGAGATAAATCCCTCCCTCCCCTCCGCAGCGCCTGCTCGCCACTGCTCAGAAACGGCCTTCCCCTCCGCAGCACTGGCCCGCCCCCCGCAGCTGTGGTCTGATCACATGAGCGGACCTCAGTCGCAGTGACACTCGCATAACACTCGGCTCCTGCTGTACTGCCAGCGTGAGCCGAGTGTCATGTGAAGATCGCACTAGTGACCCGTGTGGCCCCGGCCTTACTGTTATTGTGAAAATGTAATCAAGTTGAAGATGAGCTCTAAAAGGCATAAACGTAAAGATGACACATTTCCTTTGCATTTTAGGCGAAATAAAAAGATATTTTCATCTTTTACATTTTAAAAATTACAAAATACAAAATGAGCTGATGCAAAAATGTGGACACCTTTGTAGATTTGTGAGCTCAGATAACTTTGACCTATCTTTCAGATCTAAATTATTCTATTAGTGTTATGGCTTGTTCACTATCATTGTTGGGTACGTTACACGCTGCGACATCGCTAGTGATTGCTAGCGATGTCGAGCGTGATAGCACCCGCCCCCATCGCTCGTGCGACATTTGGTGCTCGCTGCCGTAGCGGACATTATCGCTACTGCAGCGTTACACGAACATACCTTGTCAGCAACGTTGCTGTGACCGCCGAACAATCCAACCCTCAAGGGGGAAGTGCGTTCGGCACCATAGCGATGTTACTGCGGCATCACTAAGTGGAGAGCCAATAGAAGCAGAGGGGCGGAGATGAGCGGCCGGAACATGCCGCCCCCCTCCTTCCTTCCGCATTGCCGGTGGACGCAGGTAAGGAGATGTTCCTCGTTCCTGCGGTGTTACACACAGCGATGTGTGATGCCGCAGGAACGACGAACAACATCGTACCTATGGCAGCAGCGATATTAAGGAAAGGAGCGACGTGTCAACGATCACCCTTCTTGAACAATTTTCCGATCGTTGAGCGTCGCTCCTTGGTGTCACATGCTGCGATGTCGCTACCGACGCCGGATGTGCGTCACTAAAGACGTGACCCCGATGATATATCGGTAGCGATGACGCAGCATGTAAAGCACCCTTTAGAAAGGCCAATTGATACAAATTTCACAGCTTTTATAAACACCCAGCCTCTAACCTTGTCCCACAAAGAGCAGCCATGGGTTTTTTTAAGCAGCTGCATAGCACTTTGAAAATAAAAATGGTGGAGGCCCACAAAACAGTAGAAGGATATAAAAAGATTGGAAAGCAATTTCAAGATTCTTTTTCCTCAGTTCAAAATGTAATAAAGAAATGGCAGTTAACAGGAACAGTGGAGGTCAAGATAAGATCTGGAAAACCAAGCAAAATTTCTGCGAGGACTGCTCATAGGATTGCTAGAGTGGCAAATCAGAATCCCATCCTGACTGCAAAAGACTCTCAGGAAGATTTAACAGACTCTGGAGTTGTGATATATTGTTCTACTGTTCAGAGGCATCTGCACGAATATGGCTTTATGGAAGAGTCATCAGAAGAAAACCTCTTCTGCATCCTCGCCATAAAATTCATCAGTGTCAGAAGTAGACAAAAGAACATCTAAACAAGCCTGATGCATTTTGGAAACAAGTCCTGTGGACCAATTAAGTTAAAATAGATTTTTTTGGCCACAGTGATCAAACGTATTTGTGGTGAAATAAGGGCACTTAAAATATCAGGAAAAGAACATGTCATCAACCATTAGGCATGGGGGAAGATCAATCATGCTTTGTGAGTGTGTTGTAGCCAATGCAATGGGGAAAATTTCACTGGTAGAGGTAAGAATGGATTGAATTAAATTTCAACAAATTATTGATGTAAATGTAGCAATCTATATAAAAAAAAAAAAAAGCTGAAATTGAAAAATAGGATGTCGCTGTCTTCTACAAATGGATAATGCTCCTAAATACAAGTCAAAATAAACAATAGACTACCTCAAAATGTGCAAGCTAAAGGTTTTACAATGGCCCTCACAGTCCCCCTGATGTGAAATATCATTGAATTGATGGACATTGTGGGACATTACTCTTTGGATTGCTTCGGAACACCAAGGATTTACTTTTATTAATAAACTGATGAATATGGATCTGTGGGGGAATGTTTATTCTCCAATTAGATTATGTTGGAACTTTCAGGATTTTTTATTAGTAAATTAGGGAATGAGGGCATGGGTGGAAGTGTTTATTCAAATAAACTTTTTTTCCTTTTTTGTGTTTTTTTTAATTCAATACTTGCCATGTTAGTAATGGAGTTGTCTGATAGACACATACCCATTACTAACCCCTGGGCTTGATGCCAGCTGTCAATTCACAGCTGACATCAACCCCAAAAGTATTAACTTGATTGCAACTGCACTAGGGCCATCAGGAAGAGCTGTGCAAAGCATCATAATTGGCGCATCTAATGGATGAGCCACTTCTGGGGTGGCTGAGGGCTGCTATTTTCAGGCTGAGAAGGGCCAAATTATCATGCGTCTCCCACACTGATAATACCAGTCCTCAACTTTCTTCTTTACCTTGGCTGGTTATCATCAATTGGGTGGAGCCCATGGCATTTTTTTAATTATTTACTTAATATTAATTTTATTAATATAGTGCCATCATAGTCTGCAGTTAAGTGGGCACATGTACATATAATAAAAACATAAAGTAACACATAGTTCAACAGTTATAGGAGGAGGAAGGGCCCTGCTTGCAAACTTACAATTTATAAATAAATAGGGGGACATAATAGTAGAATGTGCATGTTATGTACAGTCCAGCCATCATTATAATAAATAAGAATTTTCATATAAAGGTGCAGAATCTGGTCATCAAAACAGTATCTAAGTACAGTTACTGTGTGCTATTGGTTACATAGAGGATGTTTAGATGGTTAAATAGTAGAAAGCAGAATAGGATTAGCATTTTGAAGGATGGGAAAGGGGAGAGTTACTGTAGGTTAGTGAGTTGAGTTGATAGCACATTAAAAACATTGAAGAGAAAAAGAAAAGAAGCTTGTCCAGCGCTATGGATAAGGATTATAAGTTAACGCGTCATCGTTTTGTCATATTTCTCCACATGGAGTTTGTTTGACCTTGCTATAATGCCTTTTTTAATGGAAACCATGCAATAATAAAACTTGGAAACTTTACCTGGCTGAATAATCCTTATCCATAGCGCTGGACAAGCTTCTTTTCGTTTTCTCTTCAATGGTATCAGGTGGCTGCGCCTGAATGTCCGAGCAGCAGAAGGATTTTGGATACATCTTGCAGAGGGTAAGCTGAACTCTACATTTATTTTTCACTTAAAAACATTGGAGTTGGATACTCGTATTAGTCAGATCGTTTGGGGTAGTGCATTCCAGTGGCATACACTGGTGCAACATGAGAAAAGTCTTGGACACAAAAGGTGCGAGGTTCGGATTATGTGGGATCTTAGTGCTTGAGCGAGTAGTTAGGATATTTAAAGCACCCGAACTCCAAATTCAAACTTGTTTTTGTAAAATCCGTGTTCGATACAAACACCAAACTTTAATTTTTAGGTTCACTCATCTCCAGTCCTGATGTGGTTGATTTTTTTGTAGGAAATAAGTGGCTGGCTCATAAGTGCTGAGTTTGGTGACTGAGGCTGGTACTTTCTATGCACTTTAATTATATAATTAAAAAAACTTTTTTGTATGTCAAAGTGCTCTCTCAACTCTGAGATGCCCCTGCTGGATGGCCGGTGATACTGCGTGTGGGTTATACCATGTGTATTAATGAAATTGCAATGCACATTGGATGAGTCGAATATTAGTTCATTAATAAATTATGCACTTTGCACCTTGATGATTAGAATTTTATGTTATTCAATAATTATTTATATGAATGTATTTAATCCAGCAGTATTGTACTTATTTATAAATGTATCATTCTCTGTCATCCCCCTATATCTGGTGGTACCCATACCATGTTTATATACTGTTTGTTTTTAAACTAACTGTTAATAAAAAGATCATTTAGGCCTTATACTATTGTTTTTGTTGTTTATATTACATTTAGTTTATGGCCCTGCTCATACATTCCAAAAGGTGTACTGTGTTTATGGAAAGCACATTGTAATGAAAGGAGTAAACTAACAACTCCACCTTGTCTCTTCTCAGGTCTAGTCGTATTTGAGAATTGAGAGAGTAGCAGCAACAGTGGTGTCAGACGGCTGGATCAGTGAAAGCCGGTAGGTCAAGGGAATTGGAAAAGAAGAAATCTTGAATGTAGAGGAGTTTGTTGCACAGTGACCATGAGTTCCAGAGGGTAAAATTAAAAATTTTACTGTGTGTGGTGCCCGGGGGTATCATATGTACCAGGATGTCATCAGGATGAGGACATAAATCAGACTGGGGCCATTATGAGGACATGTATACCAGGATGGGGCCATTATGGGGACATCTATACCAGGATGGGGCCATGATGGGGACATATATATCAGGATGGTGCCATTATGGGGACCTGTATACCAGGATGGGGCCATGATGGACACACACATATATAGTTATAAAACAGCAAAAAGAGGAAAAATCCTACAAAGATTAAGTAAATACTCCTAGAAAAAAGGCAGCAGATGTAAAGCTGCCTAGGACAAAAAACTAATGCACTAGCAGGATGCAGCCAGACCTCCACTAGATGGAGGCATCCCAGGTGCAAAAGGAGCAATCACTCTTCCAAGAAATGGAGGGGGCGATTGCTTGATGATAAAATTGCACACTGATAGTTTGCATAGGGAACCGTTCACACATGTAGGTGCACAGTATCTGGTAGCAGCCTATTAGTTACGCCTGTACTTCTCGATCAGGCGGGCTGCCCAGTACTATATATGTACACCATACAGGGACACGGACTCCAATATGCAAGGCCTTACAAAAAGAGGCCTGGCTGCATCCTGTATTAAATGTTATGTGCAAAAGAATATATATCAAATATATATTAGATATTAGTTGGTATTATGGCCAGAATACGGAAGCCCACCATCCACATCACGGATCCTCATTCTTGTGGGTCCCTACACTAATATATATATGAAAAATATGCATTCCATAGGGAAAATACAGATAAATAAACCTGGTGGACAGGCCAACTCAGGTTTACAGCAGCTCAAAATACATGGAAAAAAGGAGAACCAGAGCAGAAAAGCTGAATCAAAAATTACAAAGTTTTTTATTTTTATATTCAAGGTGCACAGTGCAATACATGAGACATTAGTATTCAATAAAAAGAGGAGGTGGGGAAAATGGGTGCAAAACAGATCAACATTAGCCGGGTGTGGACTGACAGGCAATAAAATGTTCAAATATAAGGAAACCCCTGATTGCCTACGTTGAGAAAAATCAATATACTGAATGAAGGCATCTAAGTGTAGTTAACCTGGGAAAGTGAGCACACAAAGGACTCGAACTGTTGGTGGTCAAAAGTGATTAAACAGAGAAGATGGTTTAGCAGTCAGGAGATAACCCAATATAGGGGAGATCAGGTCATACATGCATAGCACAAATTCCCAAGTGGGAAGCAAAGTGCTCCTGACTAAACCATCAAGGTACTGAGCCAAAGGATTGCCACAATAAAAAGTGAGGTGTAATCACACAGTTGGACGAACCCCCTGGATTTGTTAATACAAGGGGGGAGTCAGATGGAGAACCCAAAGCTCTAGGGCAGAAATTAATGTTGAAAAAAGAGTCATTAGTAGGGAGTACGACTTGCAAACAGGGAAAAATTCAAGAATGCAAAGTAGGTACAATAGTAATCGATTACATAGGGTAAATACAGATCCCTACAGAGCACGTACTCCCGACTAAATGGCCAGGGGTAGGCCAGTAACTACCTAGAGTTGATAAATGGTGTAAGAAATATAAGTATTGTCCGTAGGACACAGGAACCCGCCAGGGAGGTCAGTAACCCCAAGGCAGGGTGGTACGTAAAAAGTCTGCCAGGCACAAAGCTTTGGGTGGAACATAAAACAATGGCAAGTTAACTGTAACGGCAGAAAAGGGGTTTAAGGATAAGGGCAAGTGCCCGGTATAATGAACATGTGTTACCTGAGACCGGTGGCAGGGGGCCCGACGCACGTTTCGCGGCTATCAGCGCATCGCTTGCCGCTTCTTCATGGGGGAAGGTGAAGAGTGGTGCACACATCCGGTAGAGTGACCCATAAATAGCGCCGCGGAAATGGGAAACACCAATGGAATCCACAGTTCCGGAGTCAAACGGCGCATGCGCGGGCCCGCCAGAGAAGCTCCCCGCAGCGTAGCCCCAGCCGTCAAGGAGTCAGGCGCATGCGCGGAAGCCAAGACGAGAACAGATGTTCCCGCAGAGGCCACGGCGCACGCGCGGACCCCATGGAGACGCCGGAGCGCGGCCAGGGAACAACAGGCGGGCGCACGCACGCGCACAAGACTCCGGACACAGTGGATAGATGGATGGGGAAACAAAATGACACAAAATAGACACTTGACAAGAACCACAGAGATAAAGGATATAAATGATGGCGGAACAATATGCAGAACACATAACACAAATAAAAACGACATAATAATACATGTCATAAGGTGAAACGTAATCCAGCACAGCCTAAAGAATGGTAAAATTACAGGCAGCCGCCAGGTGGAATTATAAAACCAGGTCGCATCTCCAACCAAATCATGGTATATATCAGACGAACCCATCCGCTAGTTAATGTTGTCACAAGGGATATGTTGCATCATATTTAAAAGGAGTCTAAGAAACAGAAAAAAATATATATACAAAATTAAAAACAAAAAGACTAAAAACCACAAACACCCGAACAAAGTAATGCAATGGAAAGAGAAAATGGTACATATTATACATATTTATACGCAAATAGTCACAGATAAATAAATAGACATTCCATTGCAAAAAGATGATAAAGCAATGAGAGCTAAATAAAACATTCAGAGAAGGAGAGGAAGAAAGATAAAAAGGGGGCCTAAAGAAAAGAAGCAAAACTAAGGGCCTCATTTAGGCCCTTAGGAGCGACCGTGTCCAAAGCCACAATCCACTTGGTTTCTCTTTGGGAGAGCATCTTTTTGATGTTGCCACCCCGTATACCACAGTGGACCACATCAATACCACGTATTTTTAGCACTTTAGGGTCACAGTTGTGGTACTTTTTAAAATGGCGGGGTAATGTTTTTAGTAAAGAGAGATCATCCACAGCCTTGGCCGCGCCAATGTCCCTCACATGCTCCCTCACCCGTATCCGAAATTCTCTCGAAGTCAGTCCTATGTAGATGTATGGACAGTTGCAAGTAGCATAATAGATAACATTTTCAGTACTACATGAAATCCGATGTTGAATCGAAAATGAACGTAGAGAGTCGGAACTGGTGAAGGAGTTACTGCGAAGGACATTGGCGCAGGCAAGGCAGTGCCCGCAAGGAAAACAACCTGGAGCGGGACCAGTGGAACCAAATGGATTTGACTTTTTGGTGATGTAATGACTGTGGACAAGAAAGTCGCTCAGATTCCTGGCTCTCCTAGCCGTGGCCAAAGGTGTAGGAGAGAGAGACCGAGATAGAACAGGGTCGGTTTTGAGAACCGACCAATGGCGAGCCAAAATATCTCGCATCCGATACCACTCAGAGTTGAAAGTGGAAATGAAACGAGGGTTTGAGTCAGCAGACATCTGTTTAGGTTGATGGTGTAAGAGTGAAGTCCTCCCGGTGTGTTTCGCTCTTAAATAACCCTTTTTTATGCTCCGACGGCTATATCCCCTGTCCATGAATCGTGATTTTAAATCCTCAGCCTGTGCCTCAAAAGAGGCGTCCGATGAGCAGATCCGCCTCATCCGTAGAAATTGACCGGTCGGGATAGCTCTAACCGTAGATCCCATGTGTCCAGAAGAGGCATGAAGGAGTGCATTAACCGATGTTTTCTTACGAAAAACATCGGTTTGAACACGTTGGTTACCATCTACTTCAAGGACAATATCCAGGAAATCTATACTGGTAGAGCTAAATTTATAAGTAAGACGGATATTAAATGTATTAAGATTAAGACACTGAACGAACGAGTCAAGCTGCTCCACCGTGCCCTGCCAGAACATCAGAATGTCGTCGATGTACCTAATCCAGCACTGCGCATGGGTAGCGGCCTGCACGCCCTCATCACCGAAAACCTGTCTCTCCCAATAGCCAAGAAACAGGTTAGCGTACGAGGGCGCACAGGCCGCACCCATCGCAGTGCCGCGCTTCTGAAGATAGAAGGAGTCTTTGAATGTAAAATAATTATGTGACAGGGCAAAGTTTAACAGCTCAAGTACCAGCTCGTTCAGGTCAGAATCCCGACCGGACATTTCGAGGAAAAAGCGGGCCGCACGGACGCCATCTTCATGTCGTATACAGGTGTATAGTGATTCTACGTCCATGGTGACAAAAATTAAATCGGACTCCATTGAGATGCCGTCAACCCTCATGAGCACGTCCGTCGTGTCTTTGGCATAAGACGGGAGTGATTCAACTAAAGGTCTAAGGTAAAAGTCAATGAATCTGCATACAGGTTCACAAAACCCGTCAATGCCAGACACGATCGGACGGCCAGGAGGGTTAACGGCATCCTTGTGGATCTTAGGAAGGAGATATAGCGTCGGGACCCTGGGAAACTTCACCATCAGACCATCAAACATTTTCTTAGATATGATGCCCAAATCATGGGCTCTAAGAAGAATTTTTTGTAATTTAAGGGAAAAGGAGGTGGTGGGGTTATAATCCAATTTTTGGTACGTGTCCTTGTCTCTCAGTTGTTTAAAAACTTCCCTCTCATATTGAACAGTAGGCCAGATCACAATGTTGCCCCCTTTGTCAGCTGCCTTGAAAATGACATCATCAAGTAGTTGTAATTCAAACAGGGCCTGTCTCTGTTTCCTTGTGAGGTTGTCTGGAGAACGTCGTGTCGAAATTTTCTTGAAGTCCTCCATGACAAGCTTAGTAAAGATCTCTACAGCAGGGCAGACTGACAAAGGGGGGAACCTTGATGACCTGGGATGGAGGAAAATAGGAGACGTACCTGGATTATTAATTTGTTCTGCAAGTAGGTCTTCTAGCGCCGCAAGAGCTTCTTGTTCAAGGTCACTCATGGTATCCAAACCACCAGATTTTTTATTATGAAGCTTCTTTAAAATGAGTTTTCTTGAAAAAAGATACAGATCTTTCAAAGCTGTAAAATAATGAAAATTATTGGTAGGAGAAAAGGACAGACCCAGAGATAAGACCTCGATCTGTGTCTCTGAGAGAAGATGGTTTGATAAATTAATTACCTGGAGTTTATTCTTATTTTTTCCATCCTGAGGTTTACCAAAACCAGGTTTAGGGGGTCCAGGTTTTTTCGGGCCACTCCTGGTAGTAATACCAATAGAATCTTCATTAAGGTAAGAACTCTCAGAAGTCACAGATCGACCATCATCCATGGAGCTGCCTGATCTCAAAGAAGCCGATCTGGAACGTGTTTTGAAACCTGTACGAGATTGTGAACGTGCTCTCGCGGCGCCAGACTTCCACCTGTAGACTCGATTGTTAGCTTTATCCGCCAGATCTCTTTGGAATTTTTTAGATTTATACTCAACCACCTCTTTTTCACATTTTTGGGATTCAAGATCCATCTCCTCGTTAAATTTCTGGAGTGCATCCTCTGATAGTTTAGACTTGATAGTAGAGAGAAGACTCTCCATCTCGGTCTCAATCTCCAAGAGGGTGGAACTATTGTGGTCACGTAGGAGGGCCAGGAATCCAATGGAACAATTGTGTGCAAATTCTTCCCACCTCGTCTTGAAGTTTAGATCCTCTATGTCGAATGAGGGAAAAATCTGGACACGTAGGCCACGTGGTACTAACCCTCTCTGAATGTATTTATCCAAAAAAGCACGATTTAGTAAAGTGCGGATGCGTTTTTTAAGTAGAACCTTGAATTTAAAGGTAGCATCACGTGCATCACTAGTGGAAGCGCTCTCAGGTAATCCGCACCCATCCTCTTTGAGGACATTATTGACATGTGTGAGCCACACGGAGTCGCGGGCTCTGAAATCCATAATGGAAGGAACTGTGAAGAACACAGAAAAAAATATGAGAAATATGCATTCCATAGGGAAAATACAGATAAATAAACCTGGTGGACAGGCCAACTCAGGTTTACAGCAGCTCAAAATACATGGAAAAAAGGAGAACCAGAGCAGAAAAGCTGAATCAAAAATTACAAAGTTTTTTATTTTTATATTCAAGGTGCACAGTGCAATACATGAGACATTAGTATTCAATAAAAAGAGGAGGTGGGGAAAATGGGTGCAAAACAGATCAACATTAGCCGGGTGTGGACTGACAGGCAATAAAATGTTCAAATATAAGGAAACCCCTGATTGCCTACGTTGAGAAAAATCAATATACTGAATGAAGGCATCTAAGTGTAGTTAACCTGGGAAAGTGAGCACACAAAGGACTCGAACTGTTGGTGGTCAAAAGTGATTAAACAGAGAAGATGGTTTAGCAGTCAGGAGATAACCCAATATAGGGGAGATCAGGTCATACATGCATAGCACAAATTCCCAAGTGGGAAGAAAAGTGCTCCTGACTAAACCATCAAGGTACTGAGCCAAAGGATTGCCACAATAAAAAGTGAGGTGTAATCACACAGTTGGACGAACCCCCTGGATTTGTTAATACAAGGGGGGAGTCAGATGGAGAACCCAAAGCTCTAGGGCAGAAATTAATGTTGAAAAAAGAGTCATTAGTAGGGAGTACGACTTGCAAACAGGGAAAAATTCAAGAATGCAAAGTAGGTACAATAGTAATCGATTACATAGGGTAAATACAGATCCCTACAGAGCACGTACTCCCGACTAAATGGCCAGGGGTAGGCCAGTAACTACCTAGAGTTGATAAATGGTGTAAGAAATATAAGTATTGTCCGTAGGACACAGGAACCCGCCAGGGAGGTCAGTAACCCCAAGGCAGGGTGGTACGTAAAAAGTCTGCCAGGCACAAAGCTTTGGGTGGAACATAAAACAATGGCAAGTTAACTGTAACGGCAGAAAAGGGGTTTAAGGATAAGGGCAAGTGCCCGGTATAATGAACATGTGTTACCTGAGACCGGTGGCAGGGGGCCCGACGCACGTTTCGCGGCTATCAGCGCATCGCTTGCCGCTTCTTCATGGGGGAAGGTGAAGAGTGGTGCACACATCCGGTAGAGTGACCCATAAATAGCGCCGCGGAAATGGGAAACACCAATGGAATCCACAGTTCCGGAGTCAAACGGCGCATGCGCGGGCCCGCCAGAGAAGCTCCCCGCAGCGTAGCCCCAGCCGTCAAGGAGTCAGGCGCATGCGCGGAAGCCAAGACGAGAACAGATGTTCCCGCAGAGGCCACGGCGCACGCGCGGACCCCATGGAGACGCCGGAGCGCGGCCAGGGAACAACAGGCGGGCGCACGCACGCGCACAAGACTCCGGACACGGTGGATAGATGGATGGGGAAACAAAATGACACAAAATAGACACTTGGCAAGAACCACAGAGATAAAGGATATACATGATGGCGGAACAATATGCAGAACACATAACACAAATAAAAACGACATAATAATACATGTCATAAGGTGAAACGTAATCCAGCACAGCCTAAAGAATGGTAAAATTACAGGCAGCCGCCAGGTGGAATTATAAAACCAGGTCGCATCTCCAACCAAATCATGGTATATATCAGACGAACCCATCCGCTAGTTAATGTTGTCACAAGGGATATGTTGCATCATATTTAAAAGGAGTCTAAGAAACAGAAAAAAATATATATACAAAATTAAAAACAAAAAGACTAAAAACCACAAACACCCGAACAAAGTAATGCAATGGAAAGAGAAAATGGTACATATTATACATATTTATACGCAAATAGTCACAGATAAATAAATAGACATTCCATTGCAAAAAGATGATAAAGCAATGAGAGCTAAATAAAACATTCAGAGAAGGAGAGGAAGAAAGATAAAAAGGGGGCCTAAAGAAAAGAAGCAAAACTAAGGGCCTCATTTAGGCCCTTAGGAGCGACCGTGTCCAAAGCCACAATCCACTTGGTTTCTCTTTGGGAGAGCATCTTTTTGATGTTGCCACCCCGTATACCACAGTGGACCACATCAATACCACGTATTTTTAGCACTTTAGGGTCACAGTTGTGGTACTTTTTAAAATGGCGGGGTAATGTTTTTAGTAAAGAGAGATCATCCACAGCCTTGGCCGCGCCAATGTCCCTCACATGCTCCCTCACCCGTATCCGAAATTCTCTCGAAGTCAGTCCTATGTAGATGTATGGACAGTTGCAAGTAGCATAATAGATAACATTTTCAGTACTACATGAAATCCGATGTTGAATCGAAAATGAACGTAGAGAGTCGGAACTGGTGAAGGAGTTACTGCGAAGGACATTGGCGCAGGCAAGGCAGTGCCCGCAAGGAAAACAACCTGGAGCGGGACCAGTGGAACCAAATAAATTTGACTTTTTGGTGATGTAATGACTGTGGACAAGAAAGTCGCTCAGATTCCTGGCTCTCCTAGCCGTGGCCAAAGGTGTAGGAGAGAGAGACCGAGATAGAACAGGGTCGGTTTTGAGAACCGACCAATGGCGAGCCAAAATATCTCGCATCCGATACCACTCAGAGTTGAAAGTGGAAATGAAACGAGGGTTTGAGTCAGCAGACATCTGTTTAGGTTGATGGTGTAAGAGTGAAGTCCTCCCGGTGTGTTTCGCTCTTAAATAACCCTTTTTTATGCTCCGACGGCTATATCCCCTGTCCATGAATCGTGATTTTAAATCCTCAGCCTGTGCCTCAAAAGAGGCGTCCGATGAGCAGATCCGCCTCATCCGTAGAAATTGACCGGTCGGGATAGCTCTAACCGTAGATCCCATGTGTCCAGAAGAGGCATGAAGGAGTGCATTAACCGATGTTTTCTTACGAAAAACATCGGTTTGAACACGTTGGTTACCATCTACTTCAAGGACAATATCCAGGAAATCTATACTGGTAGAGCTAAATTTATAAGTAAGACGGATATTAAATGTATTAAGATTAAGACACTGAACGAACGAGTCAAGCTGCTCCACCGTGCCCTGCCAGAACATCAGAATGTCGTCGATGTACCTAATCCAGCACTGCGCATGGGTAGCGGCCTGCACGCCCTCATCACCGAAAACCTGTCTCTCCCAATAGCCAAGAAACAGGTTAGCGTACGAGGGCGCACAGGCCGCACCCATCGCAGTGCCGCGCTTCTGAAGATAGAAGGAGTCTTTGAATGTAAAATAATTATGTGACAGGGCAAAGTTTAACAGCTCAAGTACCAGCTCGTTCAGGTCAGAATCCCGACCGGACATTTCGAGGAAAAAGCGGGCCGCACGGACGCCATCTTCATGTCGTATACAGGTGTATAGTGATTCTACGTCCATGGTGACAAAAATTAAATCGGACTCCATTGAGATGCCGTCAACCCTCATGAGCACGTCCGTCGTGTCTTTGGCATAAGACGGGAGTGATTCAACTAAAGGTCTAAGGTAAAAGTCAATGAATCTGCATACAGGTTCACAAAACCCGTCAATGCCAGACACGATCGGACGGCCAGGAGGGTTAACGGCATCCTTGTGGATCTTAGGAAGGAGATATAGCGTCGGGACCCTGGGAAACTTCACCATCAGACCATCAAACATTTTCTTAGATATGATGCCCAAATCATGGGCTCTAAGAAGAATTTTTTGTAATTTAAGGGAAAAGGAGGTGGTGGGGTTATAATCCAATTTTTGGTACGTGTCCTTGTCTCTCAGTTGTTTAAAAACTTCCCTCTCATATTGAACAGTAGGCCAGATCACAATGTTGCCCCCTTTGTCAGCTGCCTTGAAAATGACATCATCAAGTAGTTGTAATTCAAACAGGGCCTGTCTCTGTTTCCTTGTGAGGTTGTCTGGAGAACGTCGTGTCGAAATTTTCTTGAAGTCCTCCATGACAAGCTTAGTAAAGATCTCTACAGCAGGGCAGACTGACAAAGGGGGGAACCTTGATGACCTGGGATGGAGGAAAATAGGAGACGTACCTGGATTATTAATTTGTTCTGCAAGTAGGTCTTCTAGCGCCGCAAGAGCTTCTTGTTCAAGGTCACTCATGGTATCCAAACCACCAGATTTTTTATTATGAAGCTTCTTTAAAATGAGTTTTCTTGAAAAAAGATACAGATCTTTCAAAGCTGTAAAATAATGAAAATTATTGGTAGGAGAAAAGGACAGACCCAGAGATAAGACCTCGATCTGTGTCTCTGAGAGAAGATGGTTTGATAAATTAATTACCTGGAGTTTATTCTTATTTTTTCCATCCTGAGGTTTACCAAAACCAGGTTTAGGGGGTCCAGGTTTTTTCGGGCCACTCCTGGTAGTAATACCAATAGAATCTTCATTAAGGTAAGAACTCTCAGAAGTCACAGATCGACCATCATCCATGGAGCTGCCTGATCTCAAAGAAGCCGATCTGGAACGTGTTTTGAAACCTGTACGAGATTGTGAACGTGCTCTCGCGGCGCCAGACTTCCACCTGTAGACTCGATTGTTAGCTTTATCCGCCAGATCTCTTTGGAATTTTTTAGATTTATACTCAACCACCTCTTTTTCACATTTTTGGGATTCAAGATCCATCTCCTCGTTAAATTTCTGGAGTGCATCCTCTGATAGTTTAGACTTGATAGTAGAGAGAAGACTCTCCATCTCGGTCTCAATCTCCAAGAGGGTGGAACTATTGTGGTCACGTAGGAGGGCCAGGAATCCAATGGAACAATTGTGTGCAAATTCTTCCCACCTCGTCTTGAAGTTTAGATCCTCTATGTCGAATGAGGGAAAAATCTGGACACGTAGGCCACGTGGTACTAACCCTCTCTGAATGTATTTATCCAAAAAAGCACGATTTAGTAAAGTGCGGATGCGTTTTTTAAGTAGAACCTTGAATTTAAAGGTAGCATCACGTGCATCACTAGTGGAAGCGCTCTCAGGTAATCCGCACCCATCCTCTTTGAGGACATTATTGACATGTGTGAGCCACACGGAGTCGCGGGCTCTGAAATCCATAATGGAAGGAACTGTGAAGAACACAGAAAAAAATATGAGAAATATGCATTCCATAGGGAAAATACAGATAAATAAACCTGGTGGACAGGCCAACTCAGGTTTACAGCAGCTCAAAATACATGGAAAAAAGGAGAACCAGAGCAGAAAAGCTGAATCAAAAATTACAAAGTTTTTTATTTTTATATTCAAGGTGCACAGTGCAATACATGAGACATTAGTATTCAATAAAAAGAGGAGGTGGGGAAAATGGGTGCAAAACAGATCAACATTAGCCGGGTGTGGACTGACAGGCAATAAAATGTTCAAATATAAGGAAACCCCTGATTGCCTACGTTGAGAAAAATCAATATACTGAATGAAGGCATCTAAGTGTAGTTAACCTGGGAAAGTGAGCACACAAAGGACTCGAACTGTTGGTGGTCAAAAGTGATTAAACAGAGAAGATGGTTTAGCAGTCAGGAGATAACCCAATATAGGGGAGATCAGGTCATACATGCATAGCACAAATTCCCAAGTGGGAAGAAAAGTGCTCCTGACTAAACCATCAAGGTACTGAGCCAAAGGATTGCCACAATAAAAAGTGAGGTGTAATCACACAGTTGGACGAACCCCCTGGATTTGTTAATACAAGGGGGGAGTCAGATGGAGAACCCAAAGCTCTAGGGCAGAAATTAATGCCACTCCTGGTAGTAATACCAATAGAATCTTCATTAAGGTAAGAACTCTCAGAAGTCACAGATCGACCATCATCCATGGAGCTGCCTGATCTCAAAGAAGCCGATCTGGAACGTGTTTTGAAACCTGTACGAGATTGTGAACGTGCTCTCGCGGCGCCAGACTTCCACCTGTAGACTCGATTGTTAGCTTTATCCGCCAGATCTCTTTGGAATTTTTTAGATTTATACTCAACCACCTCTTTTTCACATTTTTGGGATTCAAGATCCATCTCCTCGTTAAATTTCTGGAGTGCATCCTCTGATAGTTTAGACTTGATAGTAGAGAGAAGACTCTCCATCTCGGTCTCAATCTCCAAGAGGGTGGAACTATTGTGGTCACGTAGGAGGGCCAGGAATCCAATGGAACAATTGTGTGCAAATTCTTCCCACCTCGTCTTGAAGTTTAGATCCTCTATGTCGAATGAGGGAAAAATCTGGACACGTAGGCCACGTGGTACTAACCCTCTCTGAATGTATTTATCCAAAAAAGCACGATTTAGTAAAGTGCGGATGCGTTTTTTAAGTAGAACCTTGAATTTAAAGGTAGCATCACGTGCATCACTAGTGGAAGCGCTCTCAGGTAATCCGCACCCATCCTCTTTGAGGACATTATTGACATGTGTGAGCCACACGGAGTCGCGGGCTCTGAAATCCATAATGGAAGGAACTGTGAAGAACACAGAAAAAAATATGAGAAATATGCATTCCATAGGGAAAATACAGATAAATAAACCTGGTGGACAGGCCAACTCAGGTTTACAGCAGCTCAAAATACATGGAAAAAAGGAGAACCAGAGCAGAAAAGCTGAATCAAAAATTACAAAGTTTTTTATTTTTATATTCAAGGTGCACAGTGCAATACATGAGACATTAGTATTCAATAAAAAGAGGAGGTGGGGAAAATGGGTGCAAAACAGATCAACATTAGCCGGGTGTGGACTGACAGGCAATAAAATGTTCAAATATAAGGAAACCCCTGATTGCCTACGTTGAGAAAAATCAATATACTGAATGAAGGCATCTAAGTGTAGTTAACCTGGGAAAGTGAGCACACAAAGGACTCGAACTGTTGGTGGTCAAAAGTGATTAAACAGAGAAGATGGTTTAGCAGTCAGGAGATAACCCAATATAGGGGAGATCAGGTCATACATGCATAGCACAAATTCCCAAGTGGGAAGAAAAGTGCTCCTGACTAAACCATCAAGGTACTGAGCCAAAGGATTGCCACAATAAAAAGTGAGGTGTAATCACACAGTTGGACGAACCCCCTGGATTTGTTAATACAAGGGGGGAGTCAGATGGAGAACCCAAAGCTCTAGGGCAGAAATTAATGTTGAAAAAAGAGTCATTAGTAGGGAGTACGACTTGCAAACAGGGAAAAATTCAAGAATGCAAAGTAGGTACAATAGTAATCGATTACATAGGGTAAATACAGATCCCTACAGAGCACGTACTCCCGACTAAATGGCCAGGGGTAGGCCAGTAACTACCTAGAGTTGATAAATGGTGTAAGAAATATAAGTATTGTCCGTAGGACACAGGAACCCGCCAGGGAGGTCAGTAACCCCAAGGCAGGGTGGTACGTAAAAAGTCTGCCAGGCACAAAGCTTTGGGTGGAACATAAAACAATGGCAAGTTAACTGTAACGGCAGAAAAGGGGTTTAAGGATAAGGGCAAGTGCCCGGTATAATGAACATGTGTTACCTGAGACCGGTGGCAGGGGGCCCGACGCACGTTTCGCGGCTATCAGCGCATCGCTTGCCGCTTCTTCATGGGGGAAGGTGAAGAGTGGTGCACACATCCGGTAGAGTGACCCATAAATAGCACCGCGGAAATGGGAAACACCAATGGAATCCACAGTTCCGGAGTCAAACGGCGCATGCGCGGGCCCGCCAGAGAAGCTCCCCGCAGCGTAGCCCCAGCCGTCAAGGAGTCAGGCGCATGCGCGGAAGCCAAGACGAGAACAGATGTTCCCGCAGAGGCCACGGCGCACGCGCGGACCCCATGGAGACGCCGGAGCGCGGCCAGGGAACAACAGGCGGGCGCACGCACGCGCACAAGACTCCGGACACGGTGGATAGATGGATGGGGAAACAAAATGACACAAAATAGACACTTGGCAAGAACCACAGAGATAAAGGATATACATGATGGCGGAACAATATGCAGAACACATAACACAAATAAAAACGACATAATAATACATGTCATAAGGTGAAACGTAATCCAGCACAGCCTAAAGAATGGTAAAATTACAGGCAGCCGCCAGGTGGAATTATAAAACCAGGTCGCATCTCCAACCAAATCATGGTATATATCAGACGAACCCATCCGCTAGTTAATGTTGTCACAAGGGATATGTTGCATCATATTTAAAAGGAGTCTAAGAAACAGAAAAAAATATATATACAAAATTAAAAACAAAAAGACTAAAAACCACAAACACCCGAACAAAGTAATGCAATGGAAAGAGAAAATGGTACATATTATACATATTTATACGCAAATAGTCACAGATAAATAAATAGACATTCCATTGCAAAAAGATGATAAAGCAATGAGAGCTAAATAAAACATTCAGAGAAGGAGAGGAAGAAAGATAAAAAGGGGGCCTCAACGTAGGCAATCAGGGGTTTCCTTATATTTGAACATTTTATTGCCTGTCAGTCCACACCCGGCTAATGTTGATCTGTTTTGCACCCATTTTCCCCACCTCCTCTTTTTATTGAATACTAATGTCTCATGTATTGCACTGTGCACCTTGAATATAAAAATAAAAAACTTTGTAATTTTTGATTCAGCTTTTCTGCTCTGGTTCTCCTTTTTTCCCACTAATATATATATATATATATATATATATATATATATATATATATATATATATATATATATATATATATATATAATTATAAAGCACCAAATAGAGGAAAAATCCTCCAAAGATTAAGTAAATACTCACAGAAAAAAGGCAGCAGAGCAGTAAAGCTGCCCAGTCCAAAAACTAATGCACTAGCAGGATGCAGCCAGACCTCCACTAGATGTAGGCATCAAATATATACCAGGATGGGGAAATATGTACCAGAATGGGGCCAGAATGTGAACATATACCAGCATGGGCCATGATGGGGACATATATACCAGGATATTGCCATGATGGGGTGATACACGGGGATGTGGCCATGATGGGGTTGGTATACCAGAATGAGGCGATACATACCAGGATAGGCCATGATGGGAACGTAGATACAAGGATGGGTCATACAACAGGATAGGGGACATATTTACCAGGAAGTGGCCCAAGCTGGGGGACAGCACTACAGAATAAGGGGGGGGGAAACTCTTATGTCTTTATAGGATTTAGAACACTAAAACGGCCACTACATCTGACCAACATGTGGGGGAAGAAGGGGGGGCAGGCTCAAACTGTGCACCATGGCCCATCAGACTCTAGTTATGCCACTGGTATATAGCAAACTTGAAATCTAGAGTGAAGCTCACACTTGACATGTAATACATGCAGAACAATGAATAATACCTTCTGATCACTTTTGGTACATTTCTAATGTGCGCTTAAATGATACACTTGAATATGGTCTCAGATACCTCTTTACCTACACTTATATACCTTCAATTGCACATGAAAGATGCCAGGTGGCACCAGAGGGCAGGAGCCTCAGGGAGGCAGATAAGACAGTTAAACATGATAACTTAACAGACAGGAGTAAAAACAAAACTTTGCTAATTACACAGCAGTGTAGAAGAATACATACTATTACCAAAAATAGAAAAGTGTGAATTGTGATCAGTGGATGTGAGGAAAATTCAAATCTGGAAACAGCATTGTGCAAAATTCTAATTTGCCAGATCACGTGGATTTTCCCAGGACTTTTGATTTGCAGTAAAGTTATTTTCTGTAAAATTTATGTCCCCAATATGTAAAAAATTAACAAAATACTTCTCACTACTTCTACTACTCACCTCACTGGTCACCTCTCCAGTCCTCACCTTCTCCTTTTGGTCTTCAGATTTTCTTACCACCACCGCTTGCTCTGAAATTTACACTAATGACCTTCCTTCCATCTATTACTTGACCACTGGCTTGACCAAAATAGAAAAAACTTTTTACATACATCATACAAAATCTAATATGGTGCCACTAACAAATATAACTTGTCCTGCACAGTAACAAAAAGTCCTTATGTTCTTGTGTAGTTTTGCAAGTTAAGAAAAAAGTTATAGTCCTACCAACATGACGCACCCACGGGGTCTCGGGGGTTACTAGTTACCAGGCCGGTGTTGGTTTGGGTTGTCACAGCAGCCTGGCCCGGTTCTGTGACCCCGGTGGTGTCAATAAAGATAAGGATGATGGGAGTAGTTATTCGTGATGCCACCTGTGGTATGTGGCCAGTTATTAGCCGCTGCTGCGGGAAGTCTCTCTTCTGGAGCAGATGGTGACTCAGCTTGGGTGTTGCAGCTCTCCACAGGTAGAGCTAGGCCCCAGGGAGGATGTTGGAAGTAGTAGTTGCCTATGGCGCATGGGCGTGATGATGGAAGCGTCGGCAATGATGGGACGACACAGAGGGTGCAGTTCAAGTTCTTTACTCACTGAAGTCACACCGCCTTTGGCGTGCTGTGTTCCGCTGTGATGGGCTCCAGCCGATCCTGGATTCTTCAGAGGTTAAGGCTGGTGTTTCCTACTGTGTGTCCTTTCCAGTGGACTTCCCTCCACCCCAGCTCCTGAGCCATGGAATGGGTCACGGGTGTCTGCTGGATTCCCCACAAACCCTGGGATCCCCCTTCTTCCTAAGAACCCAGGTCAAGCTTCCAGCTCCTGACCACAAGCTCCTTTCTGTGCAGCGTTTTGCGACGTTTCTTCTCGAGTCTTACCTTGCACTTGCTGCACCCGGAGCTAACTGAATGCTGTGTGAGATGGCTCCACACTTCCCCTACAGGTGACCCGCCTCCTGGGTTGCTGAATTAGTGGGCAAGAAGTCCCAAGTCCCTAAATGATGGCTAACCTTGGCATCTACCCTGGCCCAGTCCCAGTGACAGAGATCCTGAATGGTGTGTTGGATGTGTTGAGGTGGTGTACCTGCGATGACCTCATCTGTATCCGAGATGAATACTGCACCCCGGATGAGGTGCAGTAGCCTGTGATGCCTGAAGCTACAGGGGTGCCACAAACACAATGGTGAAAAATGAAAACGTAACTGCATCCTTGAAGAAGTTTTCCAGGTTTTAAATACATTTTGGAATGTTATAAAATTAATAAATAAACAAATTTACTTGTTGAATGCTTTTCTATTCTACTCTTCTATACCACTACTATAGTCCCATGTTAGTCTTGCAGCAATCTTGTGAATGATGCACCCAAAAACAAAATGACCTCAGGAGTGGCTAAGGAAGACACAGTAGCCAGTGGTCAAGTAAATGATGGACAGAAAGTCATTAGTATAGATTTCAGCGCAAACGGTGGTGATAAGAAAATACGATGAAGACTAAAAGGGGGACAGTGAGGGCCGGAGAGGCTAGAGAGGTCACTGGTCAGATGAGTAGAAGTATTTTTTCTCTTCACTTTTTACATATTAGGAACATCAATTTTGCAGAAAATAACTTCACTGCAAATTGAAATTCCTGGGCAAATCCACGCAATCTGGTGAATTAGAATTTTGCCAGATGCGCTCATCTCTAATCTCTAATCTAATCTCTAATCAATAGAGATTGCCTTCGGCATGGACTGCCACGAGGAATAACTAAAAGTATCAGTAACAGCCAAAGAGCTTGCCTGCAAAACAATGACAGCCACAGTGACCCACACAACAGTGACATCCATTTGCTTTTATAACATTGTTAAATTTTGCCTCTCTTTCACAGCGCCAGCCACAGTCCCCTCAATAGCATCCACAACCCACTGCCTGTGCAAGCCATGGTGACCCCATAATAGTGACGTCCACATTTATGACTCTCATAACAGGAGATCATCATGGATTTTTCCTTAACTTAGGAAGCCATGACATTTTTTATATATAGGACAATAAAGTAAAATATAACATAAATCTTCTGTTCCCAATCAAAATTACTAGTTAAATATGGCGTACAGTGCAGATATATTCATATACTGTATATCTTTACATGTAGATACTTAAAAGCATGCTAAGAGTAGATAACTTTAAAGCATGTGTTTCCAGTTGCAGTCCATATGTCCTAATGTGAACCCATGTACCCCAGGGCTGTTTCAGCTCAGAACAATATCAAATTCCGGTATAAACTATGACTCAAATCTCTGAATCCTATACTCAGATTTATTTAAAAAATGAGCAACTTCTGCAGAAATTCAGGTTACATTTCACTCTTTATGTTATAAGCTTAAAATATCAAGGAAGAAAAAACACTAATGTTCCAATTCACCATCTGCCTTTTTAAAAAAAAAATAGACCTACAGTATTAATTTGTTGCACTTTTTTTAAGTCATTTTTCTTTTTTAGCCATGCAGTATACATTGATGTGGTTTATAAATTTTACTTTCGATCTTAAATGCTTTTTATTTTTCAATAGTATGAATCAGCTCACCGTGGAAAAAGCTCAGTCTTGATTTCGTCCTGGAGCACGGACAGGCACTGCCACAGCCCAAAATAATGCAAAAGATGAGGATGTCCAGCTCTTCAGGCAAAAAAATCACGTCTTTATTTTATCATGCAGACACAAAGAATGACATGACCAGCACAACGCGTTTCAGGTGAAAGCACTCACCCTTAATCATGATACTGGATAGATGGTGCTGCAAAGCTTATATGCAAATGCTAATCAATGTAACAGATGTTTAAATTACTTCAGCACCTTACATGCACGAAATAGGTTTTACCATGAAAAACATTACATACATATACAATTAAAAAACAATGATACAATACAATACAATACAATAAAGTACACATTTTTCAATGGTTTTCTGGATTTGAAGATATATACGTTTATAACCAAACCAGTTGCAGTGCGCCATTCAGTGTGTGCAGATATAACACCTTCAAGTTTAATGCACATACATGTGTGCCAATATATCATATTTAAATAAATAAATAAATCTGCACTCAACAAATAGCGCACACCGGAATTTTTTTACAAACATATTTACTCATGTATATCCCCATGTATATGCACACATATTGCCCTTCTATATATGTGCTCAGTTGTCATACTATGTTAAAGCTTTTAAGTTCCGACATGGAAGTTTAATATCTATATTATGTGGATTTTCCTGCACTTCGGAGTACCTAAATGCTTATATATGAACTCAAATGGATTTATATACTTTGAAAGAAGCCTCATTTTTTATTGTCAAAAGTTTATTTTAATTATTTAAAAAAAAAAAAAAATTTTTTGAAAAACTTTTTTTCTTTTTTTCTTTTTGGTTAAATTATTATTTAAACTATGCTTCAATGAAAGAAACACATGAATATTCTATATTATGGTAGAACACAAAGCGCCATGTTGAATGTAACGCAATATAACCGCACAAGTCGCAGATGGTGTAAATTTGGTGTGAATTAAAAACGCAAGTAGGAGCTTTGGCTATGTATGCATGTGCACTGCTTCTATATTAGTACTCGATTTATATTGTGTAGGGGCTGTTAAGTTTGAACTAGAAGATTTAATATCTGGGTTATATAAGTTTCATCCTACTCAGGAAAATTTTTTTATCAATTGATGTCTCTGAAACATGCTATAATAAATTTATATGCTTGAAAAGAAATACCACAGCCAAATATATAATGAGCTGACCTTCAGCTTTAACATTAGGGGTTAAACTGCAACAATTGTTCCAAGGGGCTAAAACACACCCTGTAGTTAGCATTTGTGAAAAAAAAAAAAAAAAAAAGAATCTTTTTTGAAAAACTCCTTTTGTTTTTTTTGGTGAAGTTGTTATTTAAACTATGCTTCGATGAAAGAGACACATTTTTATTCTATATTATGGTAGAACACAAAGCGCCATATTGAATGCAGCGCAATATAACCGCATAAGTCGCAGATGGTATAAATTTGGTGTGAATTAAAAACACAAGTAAGAGTTTTGGCTATGTATACATGCACACTGCCCTTCTATATTAGTACTCGATTTATATTGTGTGGGGGCTGTTAGGTTTGAACTAGAAGGTTTGATATCTGTTATATAAGTTTCATCCTACTCAGGAAAAATTTATCAATTGATGTCTGTGAAACATGCTTTAGTAAATTTGTATGCTTGAAGAGAAATACCACAGCCAAATATATAATGAGCTGACTTTCAGCTTTGACATTAGGGGTTAAACTACAACAATTATTCCAAAGAGGCTAAAACACACCCTGCAGTTAGCATTTGTTGCAACCACACAGAGGAAGCCAAGTATCTCCAACAATGAGGGAAAAAAAATTTCACACAACAACTAAATAAGTGTGACGCCTATAGCCACATAAATCGCAAATGCTGTAAGTTAAAAACGCACGTTACAACTTTGGCTGTGGGTTCTTGATTTATAACATAAACATTGGTATATATTTGAAAAACCAGGAGAACAAACAGAGTGTGATGCAAAATAACATTATTTATTGAAACAAAGGACTGGCACAGAAGGAGATAAGCGGCAACATCAGAGGCATGTGTGTGACAATAGGTGTATGAAAGCCATATAACATACACATACAATGTCAATTAGCAACCATGAGATGGTAATATAGACATGAAGTGCTATGGAGACGGCAAAAAATGAGGCAGATATACATATGTAGTAACAGCCAGATACAAGGATAAGTAGAAGTAATGGTATGAGCACAAAATAAGTGCCCCACACTAATTATGTATCAGACGTAACCTATAAGCCATCAACACAACACACAGAGTAATGCAAGGCGTTTGGATTTCCTTGATATTGATATCGAAATTGATGACAATTGGGTTATCCAAACGGATGTTTTCCGCAAAACAACTTCGGTTAACTCCTTGCTGCATGCCTCGTCGTCCCATGATCAGTCTACTATTCGAGCCATTCCGACGGGTCAATTTTTGCGCATGAAGCGCATTTGCTCCTCTGACCTTAAGTTTGAGGAGCAAGCGGCGGACCTTATGATTCGGTTTCAAGAGCGGGGCTATAGTAATAGGAGCATTAAAAGAGCTTATTTACGGGCAAAACATACCCCTCGTTCTACCTTGCTTTATGGTGGGGCGGCTAAGTCTGGCATCTCCTCTGATTCTGGTCCAATTCGGTTCATTTCCACATTTAACCATGAATGGAATAGCATGCGATCTATCTTGAACAGGCACTGGGGGGTCCTCCAGTCTGACTTTACCCTTCGGAATTTATTGTCTAATCGCCCCCTTTTGACACCTCGTAGGTCACGTAATCTCCGTGACATTCTTGTCCGGAGTCATTACATTCCACGTCAGCCCAGTACTTTCCTGGACCTTGGTAGCCCCCTTAAGGGCTGTTTTCCCTGCGGCCACTGTCTGGCCTGCAGCAATGTCCTTCGCACTTCGTCCTTCACTTCTGCTGATGGTGCCCGTAGTTATGAAATTCGGCATTATATATCATGCGGCACCAGCAATGTGATTTACTATGCCACGTGCGGGTGCCGCATGATATATGTAGGTCTTACCAGCAGAGAATTACGTAAACGTGTGAGGGAACACGTGAGGGACATTGCTGCGGCCCGGACGGTGGTCGATACTTCCAGCCTTAAGACCCTTCCACGTCATTTTCGTGCCTTCCATGAATGTGATCCAAGATCCCTACTTGTTAGGGGTATTGATGTTATTCATGGGGGCGCAAGGGGAGGGAACGTACAGAAAATTTTAGCCCAACGTGAAACCCGCTGGATTTACACCTTGGGAACACTGTCCCCTAGGGGGTTAAATGAACATCTCAGCTTTGCACCATTTTTGTGATAATCGCTGTCTTTCTCCTGTCTTCCTGGTTTTAAGTGCCTCGTTTTTAATTATATACATTTTGTTTTTAATTCTAGTAATAAATTCCTCCTGGCACTTCCTTAGGAACGCTGAACACTTCTGCATGGCATTCACTCATTTACTCTATGACTGTGATCACGGATCAGGACTCATATTCAAGACTAAAGATCATCTGCATTGTACATCCTTCTCTGTCCGCGTGATCAATTTTACCTTTGTGTTATGCTCCCTCCCTCATCCCTCCCTCTCTGCGTCTGACAGCTGCACCTCCGGGTATACTTTCCGGTCTCCTCGGCATCTCTAATCGCCCCTGCGCATGCGCTGGGTGTGGGTGACGCGTCCTCATTCCCACGCATGTGCATACTGTTTTGATGGGCGTTGATTGCAGGGGATTCCGGAGCCCGGGACATCTGTGGTGCGGTCTGTGCTGACGTCGGTGGGGGAGTGACCAGGGAGGTTTGGCGCCATGCTTAAAAGCATGACTTGCTCACAGTGTGGTTATCCCCCTGATGAAATGATCACACTATTATAGGATCGTGAAACGTATGCGTCGGGGTCTCCAGGGGGACCTCTTTGCTGCTACTCACAGGCTGTGTGTGGATTATGGGTATGCCTTTTCTACTCTAGGTTCTGCGCCCATTGCCTTTTACTCTTATGTCTGACCTGATGATCAGTGCATCTGCAACCTGGCTTATATAATGCAATTGCAATTTACATGTACATTATAGTTTATCACCATCCGTGCTATGTATATGGGTCATGTTTGATGTATACGCAGTGTGGGACAATTGCATTCTTTTGTACAGTTTATGACTCCTGCCTAATTTTGCGTATTGGCAGTTATTACATATCTGCCTCATCATGATTTCCCCATAAGCACTCATGTTTTACCATCTTACAATTGCTATTTGATATTCTTACCATGTGTGTTGTATTGATGGCTTGTAGGTTACGTCTGATACATAATTAGTGTGGGGCACTTATTTTGTGCTCATACCATTACTTCTACTTATCCTTGTATCTGGCTGTTACTACATATGTATATCTGCCTCATTTTTTGCCGTCTCCATAGCACTTCATGTCTATATTACCATCTCATGGTTGCTAATTGACATTGTATGTGTATGTTATATGGCTTTCATACACCTATTGTCACACACATGCCTCTGATGTTGCCGCTTATCTCCTTCTGTGCCAGTCCTTTGTTTCAATAAATAATGTTATTTTGCATCACACTCTGTTTGTTCTCCTTGTTTTTCATTTGCTTCGAGTGTGCCATGTAGGAAGGTGTATCATGTTTTCCTTTTCCTACTCTTATTTTGTGGCCTTTTGCCTTCTAACCTATTGGTATATATTTGTTTCCCTCTTTAATTTTTGAAGCCAATATACCAATGTTATAACAAATATGGCAATGGATTTATTGGGCACAAGATTGTTTTTCCCACCCACCAAAAGCAGTGCAAGACAAGGCTTTAGTTTTTATCACCTAATAGAAAATCATGAGATCCCTGCGGAGATTCAAACCACAGGGAAAGGTGGTTTTTAATTTGAATATCCACCAGGCCTCTCTCTTACGCAAAAGTTTTTCCATGTTACCCCCTCTATGCAACTTTTGTATTTTTTCTATTCCATATACCCGCAAAGTATCCAATGTGCCTTGATGTTTGTTAATAAAATGTTTTGATAACTGAGATGTGCCTCCAGAGGTTTTTTAATGTATTACATCGTATATATGTTCTTTTATGCGTGTGTGCAGTTCTCGTTTTGTACTTCCAACATATTTTAGTTTGCAAGTTATGCATTCTGCCAAATACACTATATATGAACTTCTACAATTTATAAAAGTTTTTATCGCATAGCTACTGCTAGCATCACTGTTTTCAAAAGATGTGATCTTTTTAGGAGTCAATGGGCACATTTTACACTGTTTTCTCGCACAATGGTAAAAACCCTTTAAAGACAGCCAGTTGGGGCCTAGAAGATTCGATTGTTTGTTTTTATTTTTGATGTCACTTGGAGATAACTTATCTCCCAGTGACATTGCTTTTTTGGCAACTACTCTACAATTATTATTGAGAATTTTTTTCAAGGTTGTGTCTGTTTTTAATATAGTTAGATTGCGGAAGAAAATCTTTCGTATGTCCGCAAACTGATTACTATATCGTAAGGCTAAAGTGATAGCTGAATTAGCAATTGGTTGTTTTTTAGTCGTGGTCTGAGTGGTGGTTTTCATAGAATTAATTTTTGATTTTACAACCTTTTGTGCTCTATTTAACATCCATTCTTTGTAACCTCTTTTTTTGAGTCTTATATTAATGGTGTTTACATCAGTTTGGAGGTTTTTCTGAGAGTTGCAATTTCTATGTGGTCGTTGCATTTCACCTACTGGTATGGCCTTGATGGTATGTGAGGGATGGTGACTTGCTGCATACAAAATTGTATTTCCTGATACTTGTTTTCTGTGGGTGCATGTTTCTATTAACCCAGTGTTAAGACCCGTCATTCATAAGTCCAAAAAATTCACAGTGTGTTGTTGAAAATCCACCTTAAATTTTAGATTGAAAGGATTATTATTTATGTACCTAGTGAGGTCAGATACGAGAGACCCACCGCCCGCCCATACTATGATGACATCATCGATGAATCTCCCGTACCAGACCACACATCCCACAAATGGATTGCTGTCACAATAGATATATACCTCTTCCCACCAGCTCATAACTAAATTAGCGACTGACGGGGAATACTTAGCACCCATAGAAACTCCAGTTTTTTGAATAAAAAATTGGGAGTCAAACAAAAAACAATTGTTCGCCATAAGAAACCTGATAGCTTCTACTATGAAGGAAATTTTTTTGTTATCAAAATTTGAATATTTTGCCAAGTGATGTTGGACTGCCATTATTGCTATTTGTTGGGGTATTGAAGTATAAAGAGAAATGACATCTGCTGTTATCCAGCCATAGGTATTTTGCCACTTTATGTCATTAACTTCATTTAAAACACTAATAGTGTCCCTGAGGTAACCTGAGGTAAATCGAGTACTAATATAGAAGGGCAGTGTGCATGTATACATAGCCAAAACTCTTACTTGTGATTTTAATTCACACCAAATTTATACCATCTGCGACTTATGCGGTTATATTGCGTTACATTCAACATGGCGCTTTGTGTTCTACCATAATATAGAATAAAAATGTGTCTCTTTCATCGAAGCATAGTTTAAATAACAATTTCACCAAAAAAAACAAAAGGAGTTTTTCAAAAAAGATTCTTTTTTTTTTTCCCACAAATGCTAACTACAGGGTGTGTTTTAGCCCCTTGGAACAATTGTTGCAGTTTAACCCCTAATGTTAAAGCTGAAGGTCAGCTCATTATATATTTGGCTGTGGTATTTCTTTTCAAGCATATAAATTTATTATAGCATGTTTCATAGACATCAATTGATAAAAAATTTTTCCTGAGTAGGATGAAACTTATATAACACAGATATTAAATCTTCTAGTTCAAACTTAACAGCCCCCACACAATATAAATCGAGTACTAATATAGAAGCAGTGTGCATGCATACATAGCCAAAGCTCCTACTTGCGTTTTTAATTCACACCAAATTTACACCATCTGCGACTTGTGCGGTTATATTGCGTTACATTCAACATGGCGCTTTGTGTTCTACCATAATATAGAATATTCATGTGTTTCTTTCATTGAAGCATAGTTTAAATAATAATTTAACCAAAAAGAAAAAAAGTTTTTCAAAAAAAATATTTTTTTTTTTTTTTAAATAATTAAAATAAACTTTTGACAATAAAAAATGAGGCTTCTTTCAAAGTATATAAATCCATTTGAGTTCATATATAAGCATTTAGGTACTCCGAAGTGCAGGAAAATCCACATAATATAGATATTAAACTTCCATGTCGGAACTTAAAAGCTTTAACATAGTATGACAACTGAGCACATATATAGAAGGGCAATATGTGTGCATATACATGGGGATATACATGAGTAAATATGTTTGTAAAAAAATTCCGGTGTGCGCTATTTGTTGAGTGCAGATTTATTTATTTATTTAAATATGATATATTGGCACACATGTATGTGCGTTAAACTTGAAGGTGTTATATCTGCACACACTGAATGGCGCACTGCAACTGGTTTGGTTATAAACGTATATATCTTCAAATCCAGAAAACCATTGAAAAATGTGTACTTTATTGTATTGTATTGTATTGTATCATTGTTTTTTAATTGTATATGTATGTAATGTTTTTCATGGTAAAACCTATTTCGTGCATGTAAGGTGCTGAAGTAATTTAAACATCTGTTACATTGATTAGCATTTGCATATAAGCTTTGCAGCACCATCTATCCAGTATCATGATTAAGGGTGAGTGCTTTCACCTGAAACGCGTTGTGCTGGTCATGTCATTCTTTGTGTCTGCATGATAAAATAAAGACGTGATTTTTTTGCCTGAAGAGCTGGACATCCTCATCTTTTGCTTTTTATTTTTACCTAAAAAATTGCGGATTTTACTAAACAGTGCAAAATGTGTGCATAAATTACTGGAGTACATAACTTTGCAAACAGTCTCTTCAGAAGGATTTGATGTCTGGCACCATGTAATGGATGTAACAATATTAAAATTCAATATAGATTCTTTACCGAACCTTGCCACATGACTTAGGATAAAAAGTCAAACCAGAAACTATTTGCAGACATGTTTTGGGATGCTGCCCCTCCTCAGTGCAAAGCAGGAGATCTGATTTAGCTAGATGAGTAGCCTCTGACTGATGGTTCTTATGGAGAGTGACATGCCAGTGTAAGGAGACTTAAAACCCACACAATGCTTCTCTGGGAAATTAAAAATCCAAATAACCGCTTTAGAATGGAGAGGATTTGATCAATGGTGCCATCTAGGGGCAGTAACATAAAATAGAGTTTAAAAAGGCACAAATCAAAAGTAGAAATAGGCATAAAAATCAAAAACATTAAAAATACTAAAAAATGCAATTATGAATCATACCCTTCATTTCTTATCTTGTGGTATTTATTGTAATTTTTTTTTTCAAAATAGCACATGTAGGTTGATGAGTTTTGCACAATATTTTTTATTATGTTGGTGCCTTTTTAGAGCAAAAATGCTCATGATCCCTTCAACTGTGTAAAAATAAAATTAATGAGATTTTACATTCCACAAATTGCTAAAGTACAAATGTGCAAAAAGTCTCAAATAATGAATTAGGCTAAAACATCTGGAAAAGGAAAACCACACCACATTGTCAAGCAAAAAAAGCAGATGAAACCAAGCAAAGATACGATAGCTTAAAGCAAGGTGCAAATTAAGTATTGGGCAAGGCACAAATATATAAGCCTTAAAAAACAATCATGTTACTTCAGAAAAAAAGACAAAAGACAATGATATATTAAAGCCTATAACAATAGTCTCTAGCCACTGGAAGAGATGCTCGTGAATCTCTTACCTTTCTTGATACCTGGGGTGGCTTTGATTATTTAGGCTGGTGTGACGTCATCTGAGGGTCATGACATTACTCCAGCCCAGCTAATCAAACTGCATTGTGATTCTGGAAGCTAAGAAATGTAACAGCTTTCCATGCAGGAGCCGGAGTCTACTGATCTAACTAAAAATTCATGCAGCACAAAAATATTAAAGCCAATCAGAAACTGAAACCCAAAGTAGTTCTGTTTTCCATTAATGAATTATGGAATACTCCATTAAATGTATAGCACCAAAAGATGGAGTAAACAAAGACTACTAATAAAGTAAAAAGTACTATTTTATTTGTATCACATTAAAAATAGCATAGACAATCATATACAAATATTAGTCAAATAAGGTGGGAATGTAAAAAAAAAGAGAAGCAAAAATCCCTTAGCAGTAAGTGGCAGCAATACGGCAAGAAAATAACAATACTGAAGCCCTGGTATACAAAGAATATATCACAATGAAAGAAGTTGCTAGAAATGAAGTGTCTCAGTGTTAAGGCCACTTTACATGCTAAGACATCGCTAAAGCGATCTCGTTGGGGTCACGGAATTTGTGATGCACATCCGGCCGTGTTTGCGATGTCGTTGCGTGTGACACCTATGAGCGATTTTGAATCGTCGCAAAAACGTTCAAAATCGCCAATTGGTGACATGCCCCCCTCTTCCTAATTATCGTTGCTGCTGCAGGTACGATGTTGTTCCTCGCTCCTGCGGCAGCACACATCGCTATGTGTGACAGCGCAGGAACGAGGAACCTCATCTTACCTGCCGCCGCCGGCAATGAGGAAGGAAGAAGGTGGGCGGGATGTTACGTCCCGCTCATCTCCGCCCCTCCGCTTCTATTGGGCGGCCGCTTAGTGACATCACTGTGATGCCGAACAAACCGCCCCCTTAGAAAGGAGGCGGTTCGCCAGTCACAGCGACGTCACTAGGCAGGTAAGTAGTGTGACGTGTCCGCGCTATTTTGTGCGCCACGGGAAGCGATTTGCCTGTGACGCACAAACGATGGGGGTGGGTACGCACGCCAGCGATCTCGCTAGCGAGATCGCAGCATGTAAAGTAGCCTTTAGCAATAAGGCAGTCCACTATCTAATCCATTTTATAAATATGGCAAGCTCAACAATGCTCTAATAAGGTGCATAGGGAATGACTTACACATAATTAGCCACACTTAGGAGCAACCTTCATACTAATGTGACGCCCTGGACTAGTCAGGTCATCCCAGCTAGTCCCATGCACACACACACCCTCCCTAAAAAGGTGACAGCAGCCAAACTTCAAAACCCTTGTCACCTCCCTCCAGGTTTGATGTCCACACCAGGGGGGTGGAGCCAGGCGGTTGGCTCTGCCCACCGAGGAGTTCACAGGCCTGGAGGAGGGAAAAACAGTAGTTCTGAGTAGATTAGCCTTGACAGTGGACAGGAGTAGTCAACTCCAAGGGCAGACCTGTGACCAGGCCTGCCATAGTCTACCAGGTGTCTGTATTGGAGCCCAGTCACCTCTGGCAAGGAGGCAGACGGTGGTGGCCGCCTGCAGGAGCTGGGATTACAGCCGGTGGAACCGTAGGGACCGGGGTCAGGCGGTGGCCCGCCGGTACCGACCCGGGGAACCTATTGGAAACCGGAGCACCAGGAGGGGTACTCAGACCCAGTAGGAGGCCCAGAAACAACTAGGCTAAGTTGAATCAACTGATTGAGGACTGGACTTTAGGACCTTTCCCACACAAGACCCAACTGAAGACAACAGCCCACCCATTAGGGTAAAGCCACCACCAAGGCATAGAGACCCAAGGGGCCAGCGTCTGCGGGCAAACAGGGCTCTCCTGACACATAGCAAGCCAGGGAGCGGACTACCGTCGCTTAGGCATAGGAGTCACAACATTCACATTAAAGAGGTGCAGGAGAAAGGCGGAAACTACCAACCTGTTAAGGGGAAGCTGCAGCCGGCTGCGGGCACCGTTCATCATCCCGTTTGGTTTACCAGAGACTCCAGTGTGTTGTATCATAGTGAGTACACCAGTGCCTTCGGGCCGCGCACCACGGAGCACCGCACCGACACGCCAGCACCATCCCTTTCCCCACCTTAGTGCCTCCCTTGGGCCCCCGGGACCATCACTCCCCTACCCACGGAGGGGGTCAACACCAGGCTGCGCAACACCATCCCCGGGAGGCCTAGTCAATGGCAGCGGTGGTGTCCATCCATTCACCACAACCCATGGGTGGCGTCACGAACTTAAATCCCCTACTTCCCCACCGAAGTCCCTGCGTGTAGCGCCAACCCCCTTTCAGAGCGACGTGACCCCCGGGTCCATGGAGAGCTCGAGCCACCCACCGACGAGCACGGATCCGAGCGGCTCGGCAGTCGGCCGAGCCGGCGGGGCGGTACACTACCCCAGCATGCGTTTCGCCTTAATTGATTTCTCATGGGGACCAAAGCCTGGCAAATTGGCCATTTCATCTCAAGTGAACACAAAAATCAAAGAGACACTATTTATATGATACAACCAATGACCTCATGTTACTGGGGTGGGCCGAAAAAAATATTAAATTTATTTCTAAATGGCTAATTGTAATAATTAATTTCTTTTCCAATATACTTTAATTATAAATTCCCTACCATTCTCTCACTATCTAACTGCTTTTATTATTATTTTTTAACAATTTTTGAATATACTTTGAGTATTCCTAGTGTATGTCTTTTTAAGAGAAGTCATCAGGGGGTAGAGATTGCGGTCACTGCCGCAGCCTATGTCTCAACCCTACAATGAAGCATCCTCAGTGACATCTGTTTCAGTGGCAGGTCTAGTTCCAGCTCCAGTAAGCATGTGTCTGCTGTCAATTCCAATGCATGAGCACCCTGCTCACTGTTAGGCCTCTTTCACACGTTTTTGCATCAGTGTTTCATCAGTATTTGGATGCCAAAACCAGCAGTGTCTCCAAAACATAGAACAGGTGTCAGTCTTTCAATTCTAGTTCTTCTCTGTAAGGTCTGCTCCCAGTTTTGGCATCCAAATACTGATGAGAAACTGATGCAATATACTGACATGTAAAAGAGGCCTTAGATAGTACTTTAAATCCACAGTGACAGTGCACTCCTTCACCTTTTTTGATGAGAAACAGGCTGGCTAGAGAACGCACTGTCAGTGTGTTTTGTAAAAAGAAAACCTTGCTAACAGACACCTTACCCATCCCCAATAGTGATGTCACAAGCAAACGATAATGAGGGAATGATAGGGAATTTAAGTACAGTGTATTGGAAAAGAGATTAGATTATGGCAATAAATAGTTAGACACTTAGAAATAAAATGTATATTTTTTTTGACCACCTCTTTAACTAACCCTGAATAGACATGCTGACTAGAGTTGAGCGCGGTTCGTGGATCGTGGTTCTCCAGTTCGCGTGATTTTGGGTGGTGTTCTAGATCGAACTAGAACTCGAGCTTTTTGCTAAAAGTTCATTAGCTCGAGTTACGTTCGAGAGCGGTTCTATCAGCAAAAAGCCAAGCTAATTACTAGCTGGCTTTTCGCTGTAATAGTGTGAGTCACTCTGTGACTCACACTATTATGAAATTTCAGTGTATAGTGTGCGGGGACTGCGCGTTCAGATCACTGCTGCTGGGATAATGGCGATCACCATTTTTTTTTCTTTTTTTCTGTTCTTCCTTCCCTCCCTAAGCGTGCATGTAGTGGGGCGGGCCAGCATGTCAGCCAATCCCAGACACACACACACACAGCTAAGTGGACTTTTTGCCAGACAAGGGCATGTGTCATAGGATTTCCATGTCACATGTCCCTGTCGCGGGTGGGAAGGATGCCGCCGCTGCGCGCTCGCTAACGCTCGGGTCCGGTGCTGCTGCATCTGCTGCTCGGTGGCTCGAGCGGTGGGCCGGATCCGGGGACTCGAGCGGCGCTCCTCGCCCGTGAGTGAAAGGGGTAGTTGGTTTGGGGGATTTAGTCCGTGACGCCACCCACCGGTCATGGTGAAGATGGGCACCACCGCTGCTGGTGACGGGGATCCCGGGAGCGATGGTAGGGAGCAGCTGGGATGTTGTTTTCCCCCTCCGTGGGTAGGGGTTGGTGGTCCCGGGGCCCGGTGATGTAACGGGGAGGCTGGGTTGGTGAGGTGCAGGGTTGCAGGGACAGCGCGGCGCGGTGCCTGATGGCACAGGTGTACTCACTCAGTAAGAGATGCACAAAGTCCTCGGTAAACCAAACAGCTGGATGGACGGGTCCCGCAACCGGCTGCAGTGTCTCTCCCCGGACAGGTGATGGTGGCTGTGTTTCCCTGCACCTTGATGTACTTGATTGACTACTATGGATCCCCAACGGTAGTCCACTCCCCAGTGTATGGATGCCGGAGGAGCCCGTTTGCCCGCAGGCGCTGGCCCTTGGGTCTCTAGCCTTAGGCGGTAGCTGTATACCCTCACGGTGTGGGCGGTTGCCTTCTATCGGGTCTTTGGCTGTTAGGAAACCCCTGGGGTTCCGGTCACACTCGGATTTGACTATTGTCGGTGGCTCCAAGCCTGTGTGAGTGTTATTTGTGACGACCTGGCTAGTCCAGGGCGCCACATCCCTCCATTATAAGTACAGGCATCTGCCCGTCAGGACGCCATTATCTGCCTTCTGCTTCTGGGTGACAGTCAGCGCAGACACAGTGCCTGTCGCCGATCCTGCTGTGTACGCTCTACACACAGCGCTATACAGAATAGGGATAGAAGTTTCTTTCAGCCCTTTTAAGGGCTAATTACAGCAGGCTCAGAGCCATAGATGACAGTCAGGTCCGTGGAAACAGTTTTTAACAGCTACAGATAAGAGCATCTGTATAGCTAAGCTCAGGGACTTCCTTGCTGCATTTCACCATTAGGAGGGATAGAAAGTGAGGCTTCCTTTCCTCTACACTAACCACAACCCGGCCACTGTACCCTCCTGCCCTTTTTAGCAAAGCCATTTTAATTGTGCTGCCAGTTAGTGCCATCCAAAGAGTGGCTGCTGTCCTCCATTATTGTGGCACTTGTGCCAAGCGAGTCTCACCACCTCTGCATTCTCCCCTCCTGCACATTTTTGCAAAGCCATTTTAATTGAAAAGAGTGCTGCCAGTTAGTGGCATCCAAAAAGTGTCTGTTGGACTTCATTAGTGTCCCACTGGTGTCAAGCTATTTCTAGCACCTCTGCATTGCACCCTCAAACTCATTTTTACTAAGCCATTATAATAGGAGACACTGAGGAAACTTAGTGGCACCCAAAAAGTGGCTGTTGGACTTCATTAGTGTCCGACTGGTGCCAAGCTATTTCCAGCACCTCTGCATTGCACCCTCAAGCTCATTTTTACTAAGCCATTATAATAGCAAACACTGAGGAAACCTAGTGGCATCCTAAAAGTGGCTGTTGGACTTCATTAGTGTCCCACTGGTGCCAAGCTATTTCCAGCACTTCAGCATTGCACCCTCAAACTCATTTTTACTAAGCCATTATAACAGCAAATACTGAGGAAACTTAGTGGCATCCTAAAAGTGGCTGTTGGACTTCATTACTGTCCAACTGGTGCCAAGCTATTTCCAGCACCTCTGCATTGCACCCTCAAACTCATTTTTACTAAGCCATTATAATAGCAAACGCTGAGGAAACTTAGTGGCATCCACTAAAGTGGCTGTTGGACTTCATTAGTGTCCCACTGGTGGCAAGCTATTTCCAGCACCTCTGCATTGCACTCTCAAGCTCATTTTTACTAAGCCATTATACTAGTAAACACTGAGGAAACTTAGTGGCATCCAAAAAGTGGCTGTTGGACTTCATTAGTGTCCCACTGGTGCCAAGCTATTTCCAGCACCTCTTCATTGCACCTTCAAACTCATTTTTACTAAGCCATTAGAATAGCAAACTGTGCTGCCAGTTTAAGGCCAATAGTTGCATTGTCGGGGATAGTTATTGTTGTTTATTCTGCTGTCAATAAAGCTAGACCACCGCTGCAATCTACACCACCTCTCAATTTTTACTACCAAATTTTAAGTGCACAATCTTGTCTCAATCAAAATGAGTGGCAAAATGACAGATGCTGGTGGAAAGGGAAACAGGCGTGTTGGAAAAGGAAAAAAAAGTTTGTGTCCGTGGTCAAAGCTCAAAGTCAAAGTCAAAGCTCCATTAACATCTGCTGAAGATAGGCCATCTACCAGCAAAAGTAAGATGTCTACTACTTTCCGTGGACAATCTGATGTGCTCCCTTTTTTATGGACACGAAGAACTGGAACAAAGGTAGATGATGCCCAAAAAAAGAAAATGCTTGAATGGATCTCAAGTGGTCCAACAAGTGCCCTCTCCTCCACCTCAACTACCGCATCCAAAAAACACCAGTCCTCTGAGTTGTCATCCCAATCACACTTGCTTTCTCCCTTCTCTGCATAGCTGTTCAGTCACACTATAGCCTGGGAATCAGAGGTCTGCTCCCAAGCTACAGTGAGTACAGACCAGCTTGCCAATAACACTTGCTTTCTTCCAGCTCTCAAGTCTCCATCCGCCCTGCACAGTATGGTGGAACAGAGATGGCTGAGTCTGCAGAGCTGTTCAGTCACACTATAGCCTGGGAATCAGAGGTCTGCTCCCAAGCTACAGTGAGTACAGACCAGGAAATGGTCTGCAGTGATGCACAGAACCTTTTGTGACTCAGATTCAGGCCGTGATGACCAAGTTTCTGAGCATAATGTTGACCCTTAATCATAAACTGAAACACCTGTTGTAATAGACAATGAGGAACATACTGATGACGATGAGACGCAGATACCAGATTGGGATGACAACTTAAATATTAGTTCAGGGCAGGAAGAGGCTCTGTCTGAGGGGGAGGGGAGTGCAAACACAACGCTTGATGAGGAAGTTCTAGATCCCACCTACTGTCAACCCACAGTCAGTCACTCGAGGAGGTCAACAGAGGCGGTGGAGGAGGATGCTACTGATGACGAAGCTACCTTGCGCGTTCCTGGACAAAGGAGGAGTACTGGTAGCACGTCTACAACTGCATCCTCAGCCACCACTCTGCCTCTGAGCACTAGTCGGGGTGGCTCAGCAGGTCACATGCCCTCTAAGCCTTGCCTAGCCTGGTCCTTTTTTGACCTTGCAAAGAATCGCCCAAATCATGTGATCTGTAAAATTTGTCGGGAATCTGTTAGTAGAGGCCAAAACCTCAACAGTTTGACAACTTCTTCCATGAATCGTCACATAAATAAATATCATATGTCCCAGTGGGAAGCTCACCGTGCTGCAATGCGGCCTAGCGGAGCGGACCATCCACCGCCTGCCCCTTCCAGTGCATCCGTGCGCTCTTCATCTTCTAGGACTCTGGGGACAGCTGTCACACCTGGTTTTCCACGCACAACTTCCACCACTGTAACCGCAACAGGCAGTTTGCTTGGTAGGTCGTCAGTTGGTTTGGAAGGGGAAACAAGTGCGTGTGTACAGCTCTCTCAGACATCGATAGCACCAACGTTGGATGAAGGCAACATCATGTCTATGCCTGCACTTTCTTCACAAAACTAAATTTTTCCAGGGACGCCCTACTCACCACCGTCTACACACAGCAGCCAGATCTCTGTCCCTCAGATGTGGACAAATAAAAGGCCATTTCCTGCGACCCATGACAAAGCTAAGAGGTTGACTTTATCCCTCTGTAAGCTCTTGGCTACCGAAATGCTGCCTTTCTGCCTGGTGGACACATAGGATTTTAGAGACCTTATTTCTGTCGCTGTGCCCCAGTACCAGATGCCCAGTCGCCACTACTTCTCTAAGAAAGGTGTGCCTGCGCTACACCAGAATATCGCACACAACATCGCCGCTTCCTTGAGAAACTCTGTGTGTGAACGGGTGCATTTCACCACCGATACTTGGACCAGTAAGCATGGACAGGGACGTTCCATGTCGCTGACTGGGCACTGGGTAACTATGGTGATAGATGGTGAAGGGTCTGCTGCACAAGTCTTGCCGTCCCCACGACTTGTGTGTCAATCGTCTGTCTGTCCAAGTTCCTCCACTGCTTCTGCCTCTTCCACCTCGTCTGGGTCATCCACCTCCTCCCCAAGCCAGCCTGGTCAGGCCACCAGCGTTGTAACTGCACAGAAGGAATCACGCACCCCTCATTACTATGCTGGCAGCAGAGCGCAATGGCATCAGGCGGTCTTTATCTTGAAATGTCTTGGAAATAAGAGTCACACAGCGGCTCTGGAGACTGAGTTTGGTAAATGGTTGTCTGCACTTAACCTGCAGCCTGGTAAGCCCGTGTGCGACAATTCTGCAAACCTGGGTGCGGCCCTTCACCTGGGCAAGGTGACACACGTGCCTTGTATGGCTCACGTGTTGAACCTTGTTGTCCAGCAATTTTTAACACACTATCCCGGCTTAGATGGCTTTCTGAACAGGGCATGAAAACTGTCTGCTCACTTCCGCCGTTCAACCGCCGCAGCTGAACGACTTGCATCGCTCCAGAAGTCTTTCGGTCTGCCAGTTCATCGCCTGAAATGCGATGTGCCGACACGCTGGAATTCGACTCTCCACATGTTACAGCGACTGTGGCAGCACCGCCGAGCCCTGGTGCAATATATCATGACGTATAGCCTGGGCCAACGAGATGCAGAGGTGGGGAAGATCACCCTGATGGAGTTGTCTCAGATCAAGGACCTATGCACCCTTCTGCACAGTTTCGACATGGCGACGAATATGTTTAGCGCTGACAATGCCATTATCAGCATGACAATTCCAGTCATTTATATGCTGGAGCACACGCTAAACACTATTCAGAGTCAGGGGGTGGGACAACAGGAAGGGGAGGAACTACAGGAGGATTCATATGCGCAAGAGACAACAACATCACCAAGGTTCAGACGTTCATCATCACCAAGGCAGCAGGCATGGGACCATGGGGGACAGGGATCAACAAGGGCGCATGGTAGTAGGCGAAATGTTGAGGAAGGTGCAGGAGAACATGAAGAAATGGAGGACGAACTGTCCATGGACATGGAAGACTCAGCGGTTGAGGGAGACCTTGGTCAAATTTCAGTTGAAAGAGGTTGGGGGGAGATGTCAGAGGAAGAAAGAACGGTTAGCACCTCTATGCCACAAACACAGCGTGGACTTGGTCCGCATGGCTGCGCAAGATACATGAGCGCCTCCTTGCTGCACTACCTCCAACATGACCCTCGTATTGTCAAAATTAGAAGTGATGATGAGTACTGGCTTGCCACACTATTAGATCCCTGGTACAAGTCCAAATTTTGTGACATAATTCCAGCCATAGAAAGGGACGCAAGTATGCAGGAGTATCAGCAAAAGCTGTTACTCGATCTTAACTCGGCTTTTCCACCAAACACCCGTGGTGCACGGAGTGAATCTCCCAGTTGTAACTCGACAAACATGGGATGGTCTCGTCATCTTCAACAGTCTTTCCGTACCAGCAGCACCGTATCTGGTGCTGGTAACAGCAATTTTATTGAATCTTTTCATAATTTTTTTAGACCATCCTTTGCAAGGCCACCAGAGACCACAAGTCTGACACATAATCAACGGCTGGAGAGGATGATACAGGAGTATCTCCAAATGAACATCGATGCCATGACTTTGCAAATGGAGCCTTGCTCATTTTGGGCTTCAAATCTTGAAAAATGGCCAGAGCTCTCCACTTACGCCTTAGAGATCTTGTGGTGTCCAGCTGCCAGCGTTTTCTCTGAACATGTCTTCAGTGCTGCTGGGTGTGTGCTGACAGATAAGTGCACGCGTCTGTCCTGTGACAATGTGGACGGACTAACATTCATCAAAATGAACAAGTCATGGATCCACAAGGAATTTACTACCCCTGTGTCATCCTGGGGAGAGTAAATGCTTGCGTATTTTGAATGTGCTTGATGCAAATCTACCTGTGAAGTGTACAACTGGGGCACAAGTGCTGCCACTGAAGGGGTGGGTGTCTGTGTGGTCCAATTTTTGGAAAAAAAAGGGAGACTCCGCTTGGAGTAACCCTTGCTTGCTGTGTTTTTAAAAAGGAACCAAGATGAACTAGTCATGGTTCAGCAAAGACTTTGCTACCTACCCTGGTGTCATCCTGGGGACGGTTAAGGATGGCGTATTTTTAAATGTGCTTGATGCAAATCTACCTGTGAAGTGTACAACTGGGGCACAAGTGCTGCCACTGAAGGGGTGTTTGTGTGGCCCAATTTTTGGAAAAAAAGGAGACTCCGCTTGGAGTCCCCTTGCGATGTTTTGCATGATTTTAGAAGGGCATGCCATGCCTATAACTGTGTCTCGTCCTCTTTTTCCTCGTAATGCTGTATTGTTTTCGCATGAGAATTTGTTCTTGTCACTTTCCCATGTGTTTGTGTTGTGTTGTGAGTTGTTTATCACCTTTACGACACCTTTGAGGGTGTTTTCTAGGTGTTTTTATGTGTTTGTGATTGCCTCCCATTGTTTACTATAGGGTTCGAGTGGTTCGCCAAACCAGTTCGCCGAACCGAACTCGAACTAGATCTCCGTTCGACGAACCGAACTCGAGCTCATCTCAAATGCTGACTAACTTGAACAGAGCATGCTAAATAACTCCCAATGGAAATGCTGAGTAGCCACAAATAGATATATCAGGCAAGTCTAAAGGGGGCTTTACACGCAGAGATATCGCTAGCGAGCGTACCCCCCTCCATCGTTTGTGCATCACAGGCAAATCGCTGTCCGTGGCGCACAATATCGTTAGGAGCCGTCACACGGACTTACCTACCTAGTAACGTTGCTGTGGCCGGCGAACCGCCTCCTTTCTAAGGGGGCGGTTCGTTCAGCGTCACAGCGGCGCCACTAAGCAGCCATACAATAGAAGCGGAGGGGCGGAGATGAGCGGCCGTAACATCCCGCCCTCCTCCTTCCTTCCTCATTGCCGGCGGACGCAGGTAAGCTGTAGTTCGTCGTTCCCGAGGTGTCACACATAGCGATGTGTGCTGCCGCAGGAACGAAGAACAACCTGTGTCCTCAACAATCAACGATTTTTTGAAAATGAACGACATGTCAACGATGAATGATTTGGTGAGTATTTTCCATCATTAACAGCCGCTCGTTGGTGTCACACGCAACGACGTCGCTAACGATGCCGGATGTGCGTCACGAAATCCGTGATCCCGGCGATATATCGTTAGATACGTCGCTGCATGTAACGGGGCCTTTACACTTAACCATTATCGCATGAGCGATCGCACCCGCCCCCGTCGTTTGTGCGTCACGGGAAATTTGTTGTCCGTGTCGCACAATATCGTTTACCCCCATCACACGTACTTACCTCCCGAATGACCTCGCTGTGGGCAGCGAACATCCTCTTCCTGAAGGGGGAGGGACATTCGGCGTCACAGTGACGTCACACAGCGGCCGCCCAATAGAAGCGGAGGGGTGGAGATGAGCGGGACGTAACATCAAGCCCACCTCCTTCCTTCCGCATTGCCAGCGGGACGCAGGTAAGCTGAGTTCGTCATTCCCGGGGTGTCACACGGAGCGATGTGTGCTGCCTCGGGAACGACGAACAACTGGCGCGCAGAAAGAGGAACGACTTTATGAAAATGAACGACGTGTCAATAAGCAAAGATAAGGTTCACAATCGTTCGTAGCTGTCACACGCTACAATATAATCTAACGATGCCGGATGTGTGTCACGGAATCCGTGACCCCGACGACATATCGCCCGCTATATTGTAGTGTGTGACGCCGCCCTTAGACTTGATAACATGAACAATAGGCTATTACTCATTTAGGATATTTTATATTTTTAGCTGACTTGATTGTATTATTTTTTGTTCATTGTTTTTTCACAATTGTGAGTTATGGGGTTTTTCTTTTTACTGGACTCAATGTTTTATGAATATTAAAAAAAAGTGACTTCTTATAAATCAGCCCTCTTCTCCTAAACTTCCTGATTGAGGGGAAAAAGGTATGGGGGGAATTGAGGGAGGTTTTCTATTTTTTCCTTTTAAAAGGAAAATCAACCCAAGGAGATTAACCCCTTCATGACATGTGCTGTACATGTACTGTACAAAGCAAGTAGAAGGCGGATACATGGAGCACAACTTTTACACATAAAAGTATAACCCCTTCACTACCTGACGATTTACCATTTTCCAATTCGAAGACCCGTAAAGTTCTAATTTTTAAGGATTTGGGGCTCAGTGACGGCTTATTATTTGCTTCCTGAGCTGTCATTTTTAATTATACCATTTTTGGGTAGATGCAAATTTTTATCACCTCTTCTTGAATTTTATTGCAATGCACAACTCCATCAACCAAAAAAATAAAAAAAAAGTTACTTATCTCAAAAAATGAGAAGATACTAATTTTTTTTTACAAATATCTGATTATTTTTCACCACTAAAAAAATAAATAAAACCTGTACATGTTTGGTTTCACTGTAATTATTCTAATGAGGAACATCATATTGCCAGGTCATTTTTACCACATAGTTTACACCGTAAAAATAATTCCCAAAAACTATTGTCTGAATTGTGTTTTTTTTATTTTCACAATTTCAGTGCACTTGGAATTGTTTGTTCACTTTCTAGTACACGATCTGGTAAAATACATAATGTCATTCAAAGGTACAACTAGTCCTGTAAAAAAACAAGCCGTCATATGTCTATGTGGACAGAAAAGTAAAAAAATTATGACTCAGGAAAGGAGAGGAAAAATGAAAGAGGAAAAATTAAAATGAATGTCGTGAAGGAGTAAAGTGAGGTCTGTCACTATGTAACAAGGTCTCTGAGGCTAGGGCCATTCTTTCATCTTCACCATTCCATTAACATGAACACATTTTTCATTGAACGTCCTGTAACTTCGAAAATTTTATTGTTCTCCTAGAATGTGGCATTTTATAATGCTTTTGTAGCATTGTGCATGTTTATTATTTTCTTCATTAATGCACCAGTGCTGGAGTGGAGCTTTAAATCTAAACCCCCTGCCCCCTGTCTTATACTCACCTTCCGGCGTCTTCATCTGTTTTCCCACCCCGTAACTGTCATGTGTCAGGCAGCTTGTGACCTGCTGGCAGCTCTAATGTTTCATGGAGCATATCGGAGGTCACAGATCAATATGCATGACCCCTGCGGTACCAGTTGCCACAAATGTAACTGTCGCGGGCGGGGATGGCGCTGCGCTCACCACGCTCGGTTCCGGCCCTGCTGCTGCTCGGTGGCTCGAGCGGTGGGCCGGATCCGGGGACTCAAGAGGCGCT